>NC_137232.1:4409200-4471700 GCF_949987685.1 Ammodytes marinus
TTTTTTTCCAATCTTAATTCATTATTCAGCCTAAATCTTTGAGGGGGTGTGGTCACACCCTTTAGAAGGGTGTAATATGTTAAACTAGTGGTTCCCATGTACCTTGTTGACAAATAAAGAAACTTGACCTAACTAAAACCCTGCATGTTTTTATACTTTTGGACATTAAACCATGCACTTAGTTATGTTTGTTTACCAAAGTTGGGAGAAAGTCAATACAGACACTCACGTCTTAAAACAATAAAGGTCAATTGAACCTTTTAGCGGTTAAAGCAATGAATAATTACAATTTTAATATAATTTTTATTTTTTGTTTGCCATTCTATGAATACAAATCTCCTTGTTTGTCTGAAAGAGTCACATACCTTGCTGTTAGTAGATTTCAGTGACTACCATCTTATTACCAAACAAATTGTTCCGTAGAATAACTGTCTGTTATTAGATTGGTGAATTTACTTGGCCATTTTTTTTAAAGAAAAAAATAAACACAATACATGCTTGTGGAACTTCCATTCACCTCTATCACAGTGTGATTTGTGGCATATGTACATTTGATCACAACCTCAGCACATATAACTGAAACTTTCTGCATGGTTAGATGGGCTCTCTAAGAAAATTGTTAATACATGTATTCGGTAAACTGATCATTTAGACTTTTAACAGACCATATATGTTTATGTAAGACAAATGTAAGTGATAGTGTTTAAAAAATAAAAAATAATATATATATATTATTTTTTATGTTTTACCCATAAGATTACCCATAATCCCAAGAGTTGTTTTATAGCTTGTTTAATGATGAAGCTGGCTGCTGCTTCTAGCAAATGCCTGCTTCCATCTTGTAGAAAATATGGGCCCATACTCTTCGACCCCTTATATTCCAATGTGAGCAATGTGTCCAGAAATGGGTATCCGTGTTTAAGTGTGTGTAACGTGTGATAAGGAGGGGAGAATGGGATCTGATAGGGGCGTGATAGAATACCTGGGTAATGTCTAGGTGGATTTTTTATGTTTCTCCATGAGAGAGAGAGAGAGAGAGAGAGAGAGAGAGAGAGAGAGAGAGAGAGAGAGAGAGAGAGAGAGAGAGAGAGAAGCCTGTGTGAGGATGTTATCTCCAGACTGGGAAGAAGCTATGTTTTACGCCTCCAGGGAATCCCCCCGACACAACCACCCCAAAGCGCTGGTTAGACCTAGGGGCATATGTCCACTCACTCTCTCCCTACCCTCACCACACTCACTTCTCATTTATATTATCTCTCCCCCCCCCCCCCCCATATTGGGCCGAATCTCTCCCGCACCATTTTTCAACCAGCCGCTTTTGTCAGTCAACAACTTTATCTCTGTGGGGGGATATGGGTTATTCTCTCTCTAGCATTATCTATATTATGTTATCGCCTTTTTTCATTATCTTTTGGGCTCAAAACCATATGGCGCATGATAGTGCATCCTGTGCAAAACATTAAAAAAAAGCTGAATTATCTGTCTTGGATGGAATGTGTGATCAAAGTTATTCTCTTATTTTTATCACAAAAATGATAAAGAAATCAAAGAAGTAAGAATGAAACACCTGCAGTGAATAGATACCTCATCAATTAAGACAACATGCGTACTTAATATATGTGTTTGTAAGTGTAACCCCTGTATCTGCCATGTATACTTTGTTAACCATTAGTTATGGTTCTGACCATGCATTAAATGTTAACCTTGCTTCATCTAAAGTGAAAACGTTTGCACTATAGTAGCTCCCAGGCTCCCTGGATGTGTATTAAAGTTGTTAGCTACAGCAGGCTAATGATCAATACATTAAGGCCAGACACTGCAGGCAAAATCATAGTTTTTTTCCAAGCACTTGTCAATTTTGAGATGTGTGTCTATTTTGCTTCTTCTTTCATACTAGTATAATCAAAGGTCCAAAATGTACATTTAGGTGTTTATTTAACTTTTTTTTTAACCTTTATTTATACATGTATATCCCATTGAGACCGAAGACTCTTTTGCAAGGGAGACCTGTTTTCCTTTCCCACGTTACCATTCACACACACATTCATACACCAATAGCAGGCTAACTATCGACATTCACACAAGGCAAAGTGGGTTAAGTGTCTTGCCCAAGGACACAACAACTATGACACAAGTGGCAGGGTGGGGATCGAACCTTCAACCCTTTGATCATCGGCCAACCCGCTCTACCAACTGAGCCACATTCACCGTGATCTCAACATTTGTTTTTTTCAAAACTCTGACCCAAAAATCTTAAATTCTAAGGCACTTAACCTTTCCATAATCATTCTTAGCATTACGGTGATAACAGAAACATTTGTTAATTGGTTGTTGTACTGATTTCCGATACATTTTATTCTTAAAATTTTTTTTTTCTAAGACCTGTACACAGTCTTTTTTGATTTATAAAATGGAAAATATCCCAAATCAGTTCTCTCAAACCTATGTACACTAAAGTGTTGTACAAATGAAAAAAAATACATTTTACTCTGGATTCATCCAACATCTAGATTTGTATTTTTTTTAAAGAGATGCACATGTACGCAATATTACTGAGACATTGCTGAATTTGTATATTTACTCAAACATTTCTGAAAGAAAAATGTCATCAAAGTAAATGTATGTAAGCAATAAACTGGAAAGAGCTTCATGATTATTTGTAAGAGTTAAACACTTTACCCTATTCACCTGAGTCTTACCTTAGGGCCCGTGTCCACCTAACGCCTTTTTCCCACCGCAAGCGCCTTTTTTCAATTGATTCCCAATGAGAAGCGGCCGCCTCGGGAAAAGGCGGCCGCTCTGAGAAAAGGCGCAGCGCCCAGCGGTTTTTTTCGAGCGCTTTTTGTCTTTTTGTGCGGCCGCTTCGAGATTTGCAAGTTGAAAAAAGTTTAACTTTTCAGAAAGGCGGTGGGGACGTCACCGCCGCTTTTTTCAAAGGGCCAATCAGATAGTAGATCGTCGGGACTCGTCGCCTTGGCAACAAAGAAGACGGAAGAGAAACTGCTTTTTCTGTCTCTGTTTACCCGAAACTGTACGAAAATAGTGACTTAAAATGACCAGAACAGAGGGAGGAGAGCCTGTTTGTGGGAGCAGATTAGGCGAACACTTGATTCTCTGTATTTTTTATCTCCTACGGATCGTTTCATGCGCACACATCAGCCTACAACTTGCTCCGTGTGTGTTTGCAGGAGCCGCGATAACTCCTCATCCAAACAGAGGATGGTGGAAAGTATTCTCTGTTTCATAAGACTACTCATATTAAAATGTAACGATTTAAATAGAAAACAGCAAACCTAAACAGTTAAACCAGTGTTGATAGGTCTGACTGACAGGTGACGATCAGCATTTTCTCTCCCCCGATCACAGCACTCTCTCTCCCAGCTCATAAAACGCTTGAAAAAAGCGGTCGAAAAAACCGGTTGTAAAAAACGCTCAGTAGACACACTCCCGAGCGCACAGCCAGCGTTTAACGCTGGAAAAAGGCGTTAGGTGGACACGGGCCCTTAAAGAGTCGACTTAAATGCAGTATGTGTGTTTGTGTTTGTGTGGGTGTGGGTGTGGGTGTGTGTGTGTGTGTGTCTGTGTGTGTCTGTGTGCGTATGTAACAGTGTGTGTTTATATGTTCAAGTGTGCACATGTGTGTTTTATATAAGTGCCTGTGTGAGCATATGTAAATAGTGGGTGCTTCAGGTGACATCTCTGTACTGGACATACACATGCAACTATCAACAAAGTAACAGACAGCGTACAGAGTTTCAGAAGAATTTTGGGTAACAATTTACAATAAGGGTACATTAATCAACTGATAGTTAATGCTTACTCAATGCTATTAATGGTTAGATAATCCATAGTCAATCCTTATAAAGCATTAACTAACTGTTACTGGTTAGTTATCAACGGTCAGTTTAGTTAATGGTTTGTTAACCATGAACTATGCTTAGTTAAGTAATGCATAGTTAAGCATTAACTATGCATTAACTGACCGATAATTAATATACCCTTATTGTAAAGTGTTACCGAATTGTGCTTGTCTTTTTAAATCCTCACTGTCGACCCTGCTCTGAATATGTACATTATTATGATCTAACATTGAGACACATTGTGTAGCATTGTAGTATGATGCAGTTCTTTACCACTAATTCAAATGTGCTAAGTGTGCGCTAAATATATAATAGCTCATAAATAGGCTGCTGTGCTATTCGGTGCTTCACGGTTTACATTATTGTATTCCATTCAGATCTGATTCTTCTGTCTGACACTGTGCACCTCACTGACATGTCATTGTTTCCAGGGTTGTGAGGTTGCATCTTTGGCTGTGTGGTCTAGTCATGACCCGAGGTGTTCCAGCCCCCCCAGCTCTCTCTCTCTCTCTGCTCAATGCTCATCGCTAGACTCCGTGTCTCATTTGAATATATTGATTGGGCCATCTGTAAGCCATTTATCTCCTTCAAAAGACCGTTAAAGTAGGCCTCCCCACCTCTCAGCCCGCCCACCACTGTTTCCCCAATGCACACACACACACACACAAACAGACATACACACACGCATTCGCAGACACACACACACGCGCACGTGCACACGTACACACACACACACACACACACACACATACACACACACACACACACACACACACGCACGTGCACACACACACACACACACACACACACACACACACACACACACACACACATTTGTTTGTCTATACTTGAGAGGACATTCATTGATATCATGCATTACCTTACCCCTCACCCTAACCCTAAAAACTATTTGCCTAATCCAAATCCTCACACTAACCCTAACCTGAACTTCATTCTAACTCAACCTTAAAACCTAGTGTGAACAATCAAACAGACCATCATGTCCTCACTTTCCAAAAATGTCCTCAACGTGAAGGTTTAAAACTCAAATTGGTTCTCACAAATATATAAAAAATGACACGCACACACACACAAGCGTGCACACAGAGATTGACGAAATATCCTTTATTTTAATTATTTTAATAAAACATCACCTTTAAAAAAATAAAAGCAGCAGCAGAAGCAGCCGTGCGATTTCAGATGAAGGCCTGGAAACACATCACATGAACACAGGCCTGTGGTGGACGAAGTGAGTGCACACAGTTCCAGTTTGTTTTTGGTGAACCAAATGCTACATTATGCTTCATTTAGTGTTATTGAAATTCCCACCAAATGATAAAACTAATTATTGCATTCATATGGTGAATACTGCGGCTGTGGAGAAGCGGGTTGGGCGGTCAGCCACTGGAGTGCAGAGTCGATGGTTCGATCCCCCTCCTCCTCGACACATGTCGAAGTGTCCTTGGGCAAGACATTGAAGCCCAAATTGCTCCCGATAGTTAGCTTCCACCCTGTGTGGTAGCTGCTGCTATCGGTGTATGAATGTGTGTGTGATGGGGTGAATGTAAAACAATGTAAAGCGCTTTGAGTCTGTGAAAAACCAGGGAAAAGCGCTACATAAGTAGAGTCTATTTACCATTTCATCTGCCGTTGCCGCCATGCCTTTGCTTTTGTGTTTTTGCGTATCTGCCTTCACAATAAACTACGACCGTGACGTGGTCAAAGCAGAGCTCTGGCACATGTGCGAGGCCTAGATATTCTTTGAACATGCGTTATGTGTCTTCAACGGAGTGCATGCATCCACGTGATTGACTTATTCCCTACGGCAGTGGTAAAGCCTATAGGTAAAGGATTACCCTCTGGTCTTGGACAGTTGCCCACTGTACAGTAAAGACCCCTTGAACAAACACACACACACACACACACACACACACACACACACACACACACACACACACACACACACAAACAGACACACACACACAAACAAACATAAGAAAAACACACTCACAGATCAAACTGTGCATCCTTAAACAGGCGTAGGGCTCTTTGTGTGGAGCGCCTTTTTCACTGCCTCTTTGTTCCATCTTTTGTCTACATTTTTTTCATTCAAATGTGTTTTTCTCCTCAGACAAACACGTTGGCGGGCGGCCATTTGCAAGACCAAGCGAAGGAGGAAGCAACTGAACCACAGAGAGGGAGGGAAGCATGGATGAAAGGGAGAGGAAAGTGAGAGGGAAATAGAGTGAGCTGGCAAGAGAAAAGCAAAGAAAATGAAATGGTGGAGTTGGATTGGTTATCCGTCCCTTTAACGTGAGCACATTGGGGCTGTTTTACCCAGCATGGCGGTTGCGGATCACTCCCCTTATAAAGTCCAGCGGGCTTGCAAGTTAACATTTTGAAAATGTCTGCGCTCCCCCCTCCTCGACAAGGTGAAGGGGGTGGCGGTGGCTATCCAGCGGAGACCCTTGCCTCTGTGTGTAAGTACAGGGCACAGACAGATGGTGGGAGAAATGTTGGCGTCAGAGCTCCAAGCATACGGAGCATATGCACATGGGGAAGTTTCTGCAAAGACCTGGGGGCATGGGGTGCGAGCCGAGGACCGGGCACCCCGCTGGGGGGCTGGCAGCAGGCAACACAAGGCACTGACATTGGCATCGGAGAGGGGTAAACAGTGGGTCTGATCTCTCCTCTTGGAAGGCCCCCACACAACCACGGTGCTGCATGGACCTTTCTAACACACACACATGACAGACTGCTACTATTTTATTCCTGTTGGGAAATGTTTTATGCAAAAGTAAAACTACAACGAGGTTGGGGCCTGCAAAGAGAAGAAAGACATATGATCCACGGGCATCTCCTGCTTACTGAACATTTCAACTGAATGCTTTGCCGGATGGTTCTAAACCGTGTCTGGAACTTTTTTGGTGGTGGTTTTGTCTGTGTGTGCCAACCTTTTCAAATCCAATCCAACAATCATTCCCACTGTCTACAGTATAATCAGGAGGATGTGTGGAGGTGTAATTGACTGTTCTCTCAAGCTTCTCTTTTTTCATTCTCATCAACCACTTTACTTGTGTGAACCACAGTATGTCACATCTGAATCTCTCTTTGTGACGGCAGGCTTTTCAGCAGTTTTGAGTGTGGCTATGCGAACCCGACGTACAGACGTTTGCCTTTAGATATGGTCAGACCATGCAAAGTAGTTTGTTTATTTATCTTGATTCCTCTCTTATCGTACACTGGGAGACAGCAAGGGTATACCCTTTAGACAGGTGGGCTAACCTACATGAGCACATGTACCCTTTCACACCTACACAGGGGAATTGACAGTTTGACATACATGAGACGTGAATGTCTACACACCCTATCCCCAGAAAATGACATGCTGCACATTTGCATTGTCTGTGTTTTTTTTTCCTGAGGATGGTGTTGGAAGATTGTTAAATGTGTCGCATCACTATAGGCACTATAGTTCAATCTGCCTCATGTACAGTATAAGTGTTCACAGTCCAGCGTCCACCAACTCATGAACATGCTAATATGAGGTTTTTCAAAAATGATTCCAAACATTACTGTCAGTGCCTTGTGTTGGGGAACACACTCCCTGGTTCCTTTCAGGGAACAATAAGCAGTATAAGCAATGTACTCATCATCCAAAATAAAGCTCAGAGGCATTCAGGAGCCATGAGGACAGAGAATGGGGGAATGACATGTAACTTGAAAGTTTGTGAACCCCTTGAGCCTTTTGGAATTTTATTTATTTTAACCATTATTAATTCATTTTGATCAATACCAGTATTTTTTATATGAAATAACAGATATGTGTTTATCAATTCGAAATTGTTCTTTTCCAGAAATCAATTGTTAAAACAGATAAAACAAATTATTTGCAAAAATATGTACAAAAGTTTGTTGAACCCTGAGCTGCATTGCTTAAATGGAGCAGGTAAACACAATCTGGTGGGACAAATTGATTGATGAAATAGACCAATGTAATGAGAGATCTTTAGGGAAGAAATTGGGCGGCACCAGATAAAACAAAGATAAAACCAAGACAGTTTAGGCTCACCAAAGTGAACCCATACAGGTCAGACAAGCTAAAAGGGGGGAAAAATCTCTTAGGTTCTCAGGAAGTTTTGATGTTGCACATTTGTCTGGGGACAGCTATAAATTCATATAAAAAAAGTTTGAGCTCCATCGGTCCACCGTGAGGCAAATCATCTACAAATGGAGAGCATTAAGAGTGACTTAACATCTGCCTAGAAGTGGACTTCCTTCAAAAATCCTCAAGCGCCACAAGAAAAGAGATTTTTCAGGTAAAAGCATTACATCTGGAGATTTGAGTTTAAAGTTTGCATGTTGTCTTTAGCTTCATAGATTCTTCTGTATGATGTAACATGTCCACATCATGATTGTCATTTGTAGACTAATGGGACCGTGTCATACTCCCAGCTGTGTCACTCCCAAGTTGCTTTTTAACAGAAATACTCTTACTCACTAAATGTAGTCGTGTAATTTGCGCTATTTTTGTCGTACAATAAGGATCCTCTACCCCTACACTGATGCTTCACATTCAGATTTCCACTATAAGCAATAAACGCCTGCTGGATTTGAGTGTGCAACACTACACCAATCTACATTACTGTTAAAAAGAAAAGCTAAGGACAGCAGAGTGGCAGTTACGACATGGTTACAAATAGATACTGTATATATGTTGTGGAATTGCACATAATCTATTTTAGGTTAAATTATTCTTATGTTTTTACTTGTATTTTATTTCCTCTGGCTATTATTTGAGACTTGTATTGCTATATGAACACATCCTGCTGTGCAATAAATAAATGAAGATTGCATTTTACCAGGCATTTTTACACTTAGGTTGCGTTCCGAATCGCATACTTTCTACTATATAGTATGTAGAAAAAAGATTTAGGATGTCCCGATTCTTGTGGCCAGATTTAGGATGGTTAGAAGTACCCGGATGTCCTACTTCATGCGGCCAAGATTGTTAGTGTTGAAAACTGCATCCTATTTGGGCGATTCTGATATGAAAACAAACGGGGGTGCGACGGATATAAAAGCAAGAGGCAAGATAAGAGAGTAAAGTATGTCCCAAAAGTATGCCTGCTGCATCCTAACTAGATTATTTTTATCGTCGGATGTAGTATGTAGAATAGAAAAAAGAAAGAGTATGCGATTCGGAACGCAACCTTAGTTTTGCGCAACATTCTAAAAATCGACTTCTGTGCAATATCAAAAACACTGGTCAAAATGTCCCACGTCTGGCCAAGCGAGCTTCAACAACATTTCAGCTTCCATATAGCTCCTCACTTGAAAATCAGGCCCAATGATGTACAAGTGTATCTGAGGGAAAGTGTGTATGTTTACCAATCGATCTAGTCCAGCCCTGGCATGTTCCCAGTGTCATTATGACCACTGTTTGCTGCTATAAAGCAGAGTTGGACAGTGCTGATAGCAGTGAGGGATATGGATGGGCCTGTACAGTGTTAGACAGCACCATGGCCATATATCATCCAGTACGGAGGGCCTGTCATCGCCCCACCACGCTGCTTCACAGAGGGCTTTGTCACACGGGTATGCACACGAGCATGTCCAGTATCCATGCATAACACAGTGACATGCTATACTGGCTAGCTCACTGTTAAAAACGCACACATTCAGAGAAAACCCACCCACCCACACACACACACGCACACACACAAACAGACACACGCACGCACACACACACACACACACACACACACACACACACACACACACACACACACACACACACACACACACACACACACACACACACACACACACACACACACACACACACACACACACACACACACACACACACACACATTATTGTAGTGAAAACCTTATTTCTGCCTTCGCCCGTCTTCCTATCACCACCAGTCCATCACACCTTCCTAAAACACACGCACCAACACAAAACATTCCCCATCACACACGCACACAAACACACACACACACACACACACACACACACACACACACATACGTACAGTTCTTTCTTTTCTTAGATGTGTCTCTACACGACTCCCTGGCCGCAAATCCTTCAGTGGGATGGATGAGTGTCTCCAGACCATTCATCATCCGCCTTATCCGCCACGCTCGCCACTGTTTTTATATCAGCCAGCAGTCACACTGACAACTGATGGCCTCTCTCTCTCTCTCTCTCTCTCTCTCTCTCTCTCTCTCTCTCTCTCTCTCTCTCTATCTCCCCATCTCGCTCCCTTCCTTTTATTCCCCCCCCCACACGTCTTTTTCATGCCATTTCTCCTTTTTCCCTCTCTCCCTAGTGGTCTTACTTGCTTTGCTTGTACGCCCCTGACGATGTGCATGTTTGTGGCCGTTCATGCACACTCCCCCCCCCACACACTCCTACAGATCTCCTTCCTCCACACTTCCTCTTCCAGCCCTCCCCTCCCCTCTCCATCTATCTATCTATCTCTCTCCTGTGCACCATTGGGACCAGAGTGGCACCTTCAGAGCGGGGCCGTAAAAAAGGCCCTATAAAAAGCCCCCAACACGGGGAAGAAAGGGTAATGATGAAATTTAACTGCTCCTCTCGGTGCACCTGGGGTCCAGGCCCTGTGTGTGTGTGTGTGTGTGTGTGTGTGTGTGTGTGTGTGTGTGTGTGTGTGTGTGTGTGTGTGTGCGCGTGTGTGTGGATATATGAGCATGTGTGTGTGTGTGTGTGCGCGTGTGTGTGAGGCCTGGGCACTGAACCGGAACTGCCCTGCTAGGGGGGGTCAATGTCACGGCACCGCCATGAGAGTTATCGCTTTTTAAAGACGCACTATAGATTTTGTTGGGGGGAACTCATTTACACCGGCATAAAATAGTGGAAGGTGGCAGGGGAAGTTTAAAATCTAAAAAGGATGGGGGACCAGGAGACCGGGAAACCGGGGAGGGAAAATAGCGTTCGATGGCTTGAGTGGCCTCACCGGTGTGATACCAATTTAACCCCTTTGTGGAAGGGTGGACACTGATTTTTTATCATTTTTTTCTGAGATGGACTGAAACACTACAGCAAATCTAGGATAGACTCAAATTCCTTCAATGTTATGGGTTCAAGTTATGTGCCTTTGTCTGTTCCAGGTGTATATAGCTTGCACTTTATTGCATTATTCTGTGTACAGTATATGTCTATAAAATCCATACGAGTTATGTCCACTGCAGATGCCGAAATAGCGCATTGTTAAACTGATTTACCGAGTGTGTCGCCCCAACATTTTTTAATGTTTTATTGATGCAGGAGTGCCATATAACGTCAATGAATAGATCCCATTAAAATATAATAGCCTTGTGGTGTGTGTGTGTGTTTGTTGGGGCAAGGTAAATTCTCCATCTGTGTGTGTGTGTGTGTGTGTGTGTGTGTGTGTGTGTGTGTGTGTGTGTGTGTGTGTGTGTGTGTGTGTGTGTGTGTGTGTGTGTGTGTGTGTGTGTGTGTGTGTGTGTGTGTGGTTGGAGCCCACATGCACCTCCAGGGCCTGTATGCCAGGGCAGGACTATTTTCAGTTCAGTAACTGGCTGGAGCCCAGTCCCCTCCGCTGGGCTCAGATGCTGGCTCTCCGGCCCTCCTCAGCCTGCCCCATGCCTCCCACCTGTCCCCTGGCTGTGAGCCTCTTGGGCTGGGCCCTCCAGCGTGGAGAATCAGCCTTTGATGGCCCTGTGGGGACTGGAGGAGGAGGGGTGACGAGCAGCATGCACTGACTGACAGGGCGCGACACAGAGAGGGCCCACAGCCCAGGCCTGGCACCTTCTCCTCTAGCAAACTGACTGGCCGGCAGAGCTGGCTCCCATACCCCCGGTGTCTTCAAGGCCTCTGTGGACAGAGCCCTTCTTATGTGCAGTGTCAACAATCCAGATTAAATATAACAGTGTCACTTCCAACATTTTGGTAGACACATTTTGGATGCAACTTTCAAAGCCAGTTTATGATTTTTTTTTTAAATGGCAGGATTATGTCTCTGAATAGACTTTTCTTTTTGTAGGCCTTTCAGTATAGGTGACAGTGTTTTCTTTCAGTTGAAACGATCCCTTACGTCAGCTCCTCCGTCCATTGTTTATACTCACTATTTGATAGATGGGAACTTAACAGACAGTTAACTAGATGAAAATCTAGCAGAGTATAACTTTGACAGCGTTTAAAAGCTTTTCAATAGATTAGTTGCAGTGTGGAAGCTTGACTGATCACGCACAGGAATTATTTTTTACTTCATGATCAGATATTGAATCCCTACACATTGAGTTGGTAACACAAAAAAACTATGTAGTAGGTAACACATATCTATGTAGTAAGTACTACAATTTTGTACCTACCTAAAGTACCTTATTGTAAAGTGTTACCAATATACTGACTTCATACAGTCAATAATGTTCAGTTTTGAAGGAAACTCTGGTCCAGAATTGCCTGCAATGACATTAACGGCCACTAGAAATGGCAGATAACGGCTTTAATGGGTGGGAAGGAAAACCTACATTTTCTATGTAAGCTGTTACTCCAACTCACGCTGGGAAGCAGTAAGAACATTTAAAAAAAAATATTAAAAAAATATGTGCCATAGATGTGAACATATGCACATACCGTATATTCATCCTGTTAGTTGCGCACCACCTGTCATGTCTCTATCCCACACCAGTGGGGTGCGCCCCACACTTTGAGAATGACTGACATTTTAATAGTCTTACAGTGATCATGATTATTATATATTGGCTACTTGGTCTTGGTTAAGTATTGTTTTTTTTGCCTCATGATTGTTACTGATAAGAGGGCATATTTGACTTATTAACCATTACACCATACAGTATGTTAAGCCAAGACATTGTCCCCACACCAACCAAGCACCATCACCCACGCTCAGCAAAGATCTACAACAAGTGGCTGTTTTGGCACCAAGATGGCTGACATTGCACTGTAAAAAACAGAAGTCGTTTGTCCTCTATTCTGCTTTCATCATTTGGTGCCAAGCCTCCGTGGTTAGACTTACACCTCCAGAGTGCACTTACTGTATCAATTAGTGGTAGCTATTGGATATTTACTTGTATGTTATTGGGTTATTAACTGATGGGATCTGTAATCGTCAAACAACACGTTTTGCACCAGTTTATGTGGGGTGTCCGTCCTCCCTACGCACGAGCCAATGACAACATGAGCCATGCATAAATTACTTCGACTTCCTGCAAAAACAGCTTATTGCTAAAAGGATTAGGGTGACACACATATAAACAACACAAACATGCTAATCCTCATTAACACTGCTGAAAGCCCCTCTGATGCATTGGTGCGGAGGGCATATAGCCAGGCAGGATGGTAGGAGGCAAAAAGTCAGTTAGCTGCTAATATGCAAATGTTGGAATCTGTGTATACACACACACACAAACAAACACACACTCACATAAACACACACACACATACAAAAACCACAAACACAAACACACACACGAACAAAGTACACACAGACAGGTTATTTGGTTTCCCCGCGTCAGATAGAAGTTGATCGATAGAGGGAGTGAGTGTGAATGAAAGGAGGAGTAGAGAGCGGCAGCATGTAGACATTGAGACCGTCAGCCAACAGTGCTGGCACACACCACAGGCACCCCTCCTGGTTGTTGGGACCTGACAATTTCAATGTAATAACAGATAAATAGAGAGGGCTCGTCAGGCCACAAAAGCAAACAGCTTGGGGCTTGCCAAAGGGGGAACAGAGGGAGTCAATGTTGGAGGGCGTGCGTATGTATTTGAGCATGTAGAGAAAGGGTTGAGGCAGAGAGAATGAGCTAATGGCTGGCATCTGGCACCGGTCGACCCCCCCCGCCCCCACACACACACACACACACACACATCTGAGTCCATGCGCTCCAGCCCCATACTGTCATGTTGAATGATAAAGCAGAGAGATTGCCTCTGAATCGGGGACACTTGCAGCTATCCCTCCCCCTCCCCCCCCCGCCCTGGAGGTATATGAGCCCTGAGAGCCTCTTCCAGCTATTCACCGGTTAATGTGCCAATTTGTTTTCCAGAGTACTCCAAAGGAAGAATTTATTGCAATGTTCTGCGGCTGTAGGCAAATACTAATAAAAAGCTTTTTTTTTTTTTTGGTTGTTGCTGAAATTCACTTAATGGGCCACGGTAGGGACAGAGAGCTCAGGGATGGAGAGGAGAGTTGCAGTTTGCAGATGTTCCCAGAGACCCCCCTCTGCCATGTTTAATACTCCCCCCCCCCACCCACACACACACACACACAACCAACTAAACACTTCACAATATACACGCTCCAATCATATACTTCAATCTGATCCACCAACAGTAAGTCCACTGAGACAAACTCAACGGAACAATTAAGGAGAAGCATTTTTTTTTAAGTATTTATTTTATGTGAGTAGCCACTTTATCACACAAGCAGTCATTTGACTCATGTTAATTAATATGAAAATATGAATTGGTTTGCAACTTTCAAAATGATTTTGAAACAGTGCTGGCACATGTCCTTTCCTCTCAAAGTAAAAATCTGAAATTTAAAACATTTCATTTGTAATGCTGTGCCATGTACAACATACCGTTCACCAACCCTTTTGAGGTCAGGTTTAAGGGTCTGTATATGACGCAATTCTTACTTTCTACCTGCTTCACTTTCAAAATAAAATATCTCAGCCAATCATCTTCACAACATTGTCCCTGTGTTCCAAATCGCACACTTTCTACCATTTAGTATGGTAGAAAAAAAGATTTAGGATGTCCCGATTCTTGTGGCCAGGATGGTTAGAAGTACCCGGATATCTACTACATTCGGCCAAGATTTTTAGTTTTGAAAACAGCATCCTATTTTGGCAATTCTGACCCATAATCCAGTGCGCACGTGAAGCGACGTCACATCGCCGGAGCCTCCATATGAAAACAAACGGGAACGCAACGGATATAAAAGCAAGAGGCAAGATCAAGGCGCAATGTTATGATAAGTAAAAGTATGTCCCAATTGTAGCATACTGCATCCTAACTAGATTATTGTTATCGTCAGAAGTAGTATGTAGAATAGAAAAAAGAAAGAGTATGCAATTCGGAATGCAGGGTATGCTTTGACGGAAGAGAAACAGTGCTGTCAGCCATCAGGTGCACAGCATATTATCTTCAAATTAAAAGCATCCGGCTCACCAATGTCTTTAAGAGCAAGTTGGCAGACATCACTCTGTGTGACTGGGAGAAGAGATGAGACAAAAGGAAATAACAGAGGAAAAAGGAGGGGTATGGATGATACAGAGGTGAAGAAGGATCTTAAGGAGAGGAGGATGGGATAAAAGTAGCTGGCTGCTTGGGCTGCTATGTACCCGTGCCAGAGCCCCCTTAGCCTGAGCCAGTGGAGTTGTACCAGGGGGGATGCTCTCCAGAATCTGGCCACACACTAATTAACTGGAAGGGTTTTTGTTCAAGAAATTATCTCCATGTCCATTGCTGCATTTCACAGCAAATTAGCCGTGGAAATTCTGAAGAAAAACCCACAATAAATAAGGCTGAAATTGTTCACCAGGGGTCTCCACTGATTATTTCACTTACTTTCTTTTGTCCTCCTCCCTTAATGCTGGAGAAACTAAGAGCCCGTTTCCCTTTTATTCAGGAATTATTTCAGCCCCTCTGAAAAAAGAGACAAATAAAGGCTTTGTTTAGGTCGCGCTGTGAGGTGGTGATAAGCTGTCAGTATTGATGCCAAAAGTGTGTACAAAAGCATTGGTATTGTGCGGACTTACACACACGACATACACTGCGCTATATTCTTGCCACGTGTGAGTACATTGGAATTAGTGCGTTGAAAAGGAGTTGTTTCAATGTATATCTCAGAAGAGGGGGGAAAATGACCATGATAGAAATACAGTCAAACAACAACAAAAGGCGTTTCAAAAATAATAGATTTTGTACCAAGGAGACACAAAAGTGAACAGTCAAAATGCAGGAGCTGCTGTAAAAGAATGCAACTCAAAACCGTGATCTGTAATAATCGCTGTTTTAATCTGATCTTTTTTAATAGAAGCACTGAGCTCTATCTAATATTTAATATAATTATTTAAGATGATATCATAATGTTCGATTGTTCAGAATGCAGATGAAAACTGATTTGTCAGGTCCCTATTCGCCTGTCTTAAAAAAGAAAGAAAAATACAGTCCAGTGTATTTGGAATAGCATCTATACCGGAAGACTTTTCAAACTATTATATACTGTACAGTTCAGTTGACTTCAGTATGACTATGTGTAAATGAATAGAACCTGGATCCCTGTAAAGTTGAACAGTTTAATACGTTGCTGAAGACTCACTTTTGTTCTATTAAGGCCAGGACACACCGGTCCGACTACCCGAAAATGGAGTCTGCCGATTCAGGCAGCTCCAGTTTGCCCGTCGCGGCCAAAAAAGTGCCAAGAATACACCGAGCCGACTGCTGACTTTCCGTACGCTCTGCGCTTGCGCGGGACGTAATGTCTCCATAACAGCAGGCGGCGCTAATCTGTATTGTGGCCCAAAAAAATACGGAAGCCGGAAATGATGGGACAGCTCCTCACTTCCGGGCTTCACTGATTCGCTAGCCCTCCACCAATCAAATTGCTCAAACTGAAAGACTGCCCACTGCCGATTGAACATGTTCAAACGGCTCAAAAGAAGCCCGACGACCGACGTCACGGCACACACCAAACAGATTTGTTTCCCTGCCCCTTCCAGACTCTCCGACGGCGATTATAGGGCCGGTGGGTCCTGGCCTTTAGCCTTTAACACAAGTGGAGACTTTGACACTCCTAACTTTTGTTTTCATGTATCTTATATGTTATTTTGCATTGTATCGTGTACAGCACTTTGGTCAACTGACGTTGTTTTTAAATGTGCAATAGAAATAAGTTTGAATTAACTTTTAACTGCATTTTTAGTGATGGTGGGGGGGGGTCAAAATATGAATGCTGCTTGGGTTTTGTTAATGCATATATCTGCCACGCCACAAGCTAATCTACTAAATGTTTTAACAGATTACTTAATTTACTGTTTTATGTGATACTACATTATGTTTACTTAAGTGTATAAATTAATGTAGTTGTATTCCAATGCAATGACCATAAAGTCTCCCCGATTCTGATTCTGATTAACTCCATTTACTAGCTTAAATCGAATTAATAAAGTTAATACAATGCTGTAAAATAGCCATTTCTTTGCATGAATTGGTTTGACTTGTAAAGAATAAAACAGTTTAACTCATATCATGTATCTGTACAGAGTAGAGTCAAATAACAAACACAACTGAATACAATGCCAGTGTCTGTGGAAATGGCAATTGAAACAATAGGTCATGACCATTTTTGAGGTTTTTACCTGGATACCCTTTTTTATGATTTAAGGGAACAACTAAGGGATTGGGGTTTTGAATTAGAGGTGGGTTTAACTGGCTATCAATACTCTGCCTTATCACTCCCAGGACTAACCCTGCGTTCCAATTCACATACCCTTTCTTTTACTACACTACATACTAAAGTACAGAAGAGTTTTAGGGCCACAGGAGAGAAACACAAATCAGATAAGGACGTTTTTTTTTCATTATGTAGAGAAATGTCAAGAATAAAGACAAATACTCCAAAATGCTATTGGAGTTAGTGGGACATTTATGTATTTTCAGCATACTACAATTGACGTGCATGTATTGCTTTTTCTGGTGTACTAAATAGTAGGGAAGTATGGGTATTGGAACGTGGGCTAAGATTCAGTCCATAGAGTCAAAATACGAGTGCTCAACCAATGGGGATGAAGATGACATCTTCCTCTGTCTTCTCCATGAGCACGTCAGCAATAGCGTGAATGTCTAAACCCTGGAGGAGGGCTCATCAGTTAGTGACAGTAAGTGGGTCAGTCCATTCTTCTGCAGGGGGGCCACCCATATATACACCCTGACACACCCAGAGGACGAGCAGGGACGTGTGTGTGTGTGTGTGTGTGTGTGTGTGTGTGTGTGTGTGTGTGTGAGTGGGGTGGGGTTTTAGGAGATGTATAGAGGTGCTATACCCAAATGACAAGCCCACTGGTCTCATGGCAAGGCACAATTAATGACCCGTGCCAACATTACAGGATGAAAAATCCCCACTGTCCGAGCGGCCGCCCGCCCCAGCCTGGCAACTGGAATTCTTCATTAGGTCTGGCAATGAAAGAGGGGGGGGGGGGGGGTGTGAGAGAGACTGTGTGTATCATATACAGTATGAGCCCATACATAGGAGCAATATTGGACAGTGTGTTGTGTAAAGTTAAAAAAAATATATATTCATGCCTTATCAGTCTGTGTATATATATATACAGGTGTATATTTATAACTAAATTATATAATATATAAATTAGTTTTTTACACAAGTCGAGCTTCAATGCAAGCCCATTCAATTAATACACCTTGCACTGAAAAATGATTCAGGAGTGGTTCAAATGTTGAGGTTTTTATCTTGTTTGGCAAGCCTCTCCTTTACCTTTAAACCCTTATAGGTTGAATTAATTTTTTTTTCAGGGATTTCTGTTCACTTATAAACTGTTATCTAATAAAACACAATTAAGTAAGGACTGACTCTAGTCATTCAGGTGGCTGTTAACACAAAAAGGCAAATAATCAATAGATTGTTATTATCAGTGCAGAATCAGCATTAGTTATGGTCCCAATACGCTTTACAATGACATCTAAATATATTACATGCCAAGCAAATTACATCAACAACCACATTAAAACATCAATATATAACTAGCTATAGGGTTTAAGTCTTGATTTACACATTTAAACTAAACATATTTTTTTGCAGACGTTTTTTAGACACGTTTGGCTATTTAGGTCCTTGTCTGTTTACGTCTGTATTTTTCTCCAACACATCTTTAACTGTCATTATCTCAACGTTATTTTACCATATTATATTTCATTCTTAGCACTATTCAGAAGTTTTTTCTTTTTTTTTCTTTTCAGAAGTATGTGGTCCTATGTTGTTCATTGTCTGATTTATAAAATGAAAGAAAGACTGTATCCAAAAATCTGTTCTGTAAAATACTGAGAACACTAATATGTTGTAGATAGGAACTTGAGATTTGAACTTTCAATCTAATTTTCCGAGAGATGCAAATGTATGCGTCATTAGTTAAATATTGCCAAATTCACATTTCTAAAAAAAAAAGTGAAATACGAAAATGTATTGTTTTAATGTAAGTAATCAACTGTTTGTGTCTTGATGATATCTATGAGTTAAACATTTGATCTTATTCACCTGCAGTGTCTGATCTTAACATTTTGCGATTTCATAGATGAGGGGCCCAGACGCAGATGTTATGAAGCCAACAAATGTATCTGCTGACTGAGGAAATGACCAGCTTCAAGAGAGCACAGAGGGTCTAACAAAAATAATATGATAATTAGGCAATTGTTCTAATATACAGTTGTCCTGTCTCTAATACTGTATTACCCTGGTTCTCCCAAAGTTGAGGTTAACAATGGTGTAGCCACTATTTCATTATATTGTGACCTAAATATTTGTACCTAAAAAAAAAAATGTTTTGTCCCCAAAAAGCTTGGTCCGGCCCTGGCTGTCACACCTTTCCTTTACCACAGTCCCATTTCCCTTTGCCATCAGTCCAGACTCAACCAACCAACCACACTGTGTCATCCCACCCCGCCCCCCCCCCCCTCCTCATTTAACAAGCCCCAGCGCCTGGATAAACAAATCGAACCAATCTCGAGCGTGGAAATCGCTCTCAAAATAACAACTGCAAAAATGTAGAAATGTATTATCTTCACCCTCCAAATCCAATTTATTTCATGCATATCTTACCATCTAAATTGAATACAGCACGTAGCATGCGTAGTGCGGGAAATCACTTTGAAAAAGACTTGCCTTATCTTTTTTTATCGCCGGGCGCTATCTTATCCCGGGCTATCTTGCTTTCTAGCCATGCAGAGGCGCCAGAGTGTGTAGGGGTGCTCTGCCAAAGGGTTTGTCTCATTGGTTACTTTTCACACAACATATTTTCCCAAGATCCCACCAAACCGCTGTACATTTTATCTAAGGAGCCTCCCCTCTGTGTTAATTGATAATTATGAAGTTAACACATTTGCTTTTAATACAGGGCAATTATCAGATTATAAATGGCTTTTAATTATGGCCAGATACTGTATACTTAAGTGAAAAATGTTGGGTACAGTGCTAGAAAGTGGCTGTTTTAAAAACCATCTTTTGGGATCCGAGGGGGGAAAAAGATGATTTTAAAAGAGTAAATGATCTAGCTTAATAAAAGTTAACATGTGCAGTCTGACAAAATGAAAACCTTAATGAAATAGGAATTATTGTTGTTGTTGCTGTTTATTGAATTGAATTGACAGGCAGAATCTTGAACCTCCTTCTCTGGAAGGTTCATGTAGACGGAGAACCTTGTTGGAGAACCAGACTTCAACAGTCTGACATTATTCTTCATATTATTACATATTATATGTTGAATCAACCTCAGATTTAAATACATAAGTATTTACTAAACACATCCTAGACCATGGGGTTAGGTCAGGTAGTCCAGCTGGTTGTCCAAATATCTAATATTGTGCCACATTCAGAGTAGTTGATTAAGCTTAGCTATAGCTTCAAAGGTTTAAGCCAACACATACAACAAGGCAAAGTGCGTCATACTTAGGATTTTTAAAAACCATACAGGCACATTCATTCATTCAATTATTTATTGGCAAATCACCAGTACCCAGTTTGCACATTGGAGGATTTGTTTTGGCAATGCTCAACCCATCCCTTAAATAAAACAAATACTTGCCTTTAATCCTAAGAAACCAAGTGGTATACAAAGAGGAAACGTTACATGGGCATCTCTTGTGTGAAATACATGGTACAGCCATCCCTCCATCCCTCATTCTCTCCATCCATTATTTAAAGCCACTTATGATGTTGAGGGTTAGGTGGAAGCAAACATCAGGGGTGAGGTGTGTTACATCCTGGTGACAAGTCAATCCGACCATCATGCAGACACAACCAAAGATATTGGAGCATTCTGCATTAAGGTTAGATTCTCTGCCGGGTGTTATGAATTGCAACACTGCGTATAATAATACATGCTCCCACGATTTCTGTGTCATGCCGCGCATTAAGTTCTGATCTGTACAGTGTGCCCATGCAAACGACTCTGAATTGTAGTTTAAAACTTGAATTATACTGTTAACACCAAACTTGTTAATAATGGAGGGTTTTAATCGGGCTCTGGATTCAGTTAAAGGAGCGGGCCGGACCGGTTTTAGGAGAAAACAGGCACAGGCTCATGTTGGGTTGGGCTGGATATTTTGTGCCCGATCTGAGCTCTATAGGCTGCATACAATCCTGAACAAGTTGTGTTGGGGGTGATACGTTGGCCTGTTAAGCAGAAGTACCAACTTTGTAGACATTTCAATTCCCTGACAATGATATATTGTTACTTTGTACAACAAGTGAACATGATAACTACAGAACGATTAAGATTGGAATGATGATGATGATATTGATTTTAGTCTTTTAAGAAGAGCTAAATGATCCATGTACAATGTTTATAATGTGCAGAGCAAGGGGCTTCTGCTTTGAAAGAGTTCCCAGGACTCATCCCCCCCGACATTCCACCCCCTCACCCTGCTGAAGGTACAGGGCTGGTGGGCTGGGTGTTGGCTTTGTGTGTGTGGAGATGTTGTGGTTGAGATCATTCCCACACTGAACGCTTCACAGCCCTGTCTGGTCAGGTTGCTTCACTGATCTACTTAAACACTTCCTCTCTCACACTCCTCCTGTCCGACCTTTCCTCTTGCTCCCACACTTCTCAGCCTCCCACACACACACACACACACACACACACACACACACACACACACACACACACACACACACACACACACACACACACACACACACACACACACACACACACACACACACACACACACACACACACACACACACACACACACACACGTACACATTTTTATTTAGAAACTGACTTTAGTGCACATCACTTTCTATAAACCCTGTTGACTGTTACTCAACAGCCTCCACAGTGTGCTTGTCATTGTAGCTGTCGATTCCAACTCTTGGAACTCTTGGCAAGACACTGCACATTGTTTTTTCAAGCCCTGGTCAGTTTAAATAAAAAAATATCTTAAAAAAAGAATTATAACATGTTGAAAATACATGTTAAGATGTGTACATTAAATAAGTCTGTATCCGAAATCTGTTTTGTAAAAACGTTGGCCTTTAAAGGTCGATAATGCAACATGTTGCATCCAGTCTTACAAACTCGTCTCCACAACCTTTGTCCTGCTTCTGTCAACTTGGGGCAATCCCATGTAGATGTCCACAGCTCCCACTACAGTATCAGATAATACACTTTCACACAGTAGTTGTTGTGCATAAAAACTACACATTATTATTTTTTGTTTTGTTGAACAACAGTGATTAACCTCAATATAACCTCACTAACTTCACTAGGCATGCATGTGTGTGTGTATACCTCTGACACCTGCTGCTGTTGCAATACATGCTTAAAAAGCTTAATGAGAGTCTTGACTGAGGGAACACTCCATCACATTAAAACTAAGAGAGAGAACTGAAGTAGAACAACAGGAAACATTGGACAGCAGATCAAAGTTCCTCCTGTCAGTCCATTAAACAAGAGAGCGTCCTTTTTAAAGCCCTCCACACTCTCCCCTCTTTCCTCATTTCCTACATTTCCCCCCCCTCCACACTCCCAAACATACACACACACATACACACACACACACACACACACACACAAACAGGCACGCACGCACGTGCACACATGCACACACACACGCACACATACACACTAACACACTCACAAACACGCACGCGCACACACACACACACACACGCACGCACGCACGCACGCACGCACGCACGCACGCACGCACGCACGCACGCACGCACACACACACACTGCTCCATAAATCCTTCATGCCAACTCGCTGAAGATTAAGCATGTGTGAAATTAAGGACTTTCTAATACACATACCATCTCTGCTCACCACAAATAAACACAGACACAGACACACATTGCAGTCCTGCCCAGGAATAAAATAAAAACAGCAGAGCAAGTAGTGACTGAGTAGGCAGCAGCTAGCCTATAGAGAGTGGAGGTTAGCCTGTTTAAAAGATGAATTCTAATGAACACTTTCTGGTCAGTGTCAATGCTTATGGTCATGGGTAACATTTTATTATATTATTTATTAAATCGCACCAAACACAACACTTTTAGTAGATTTGAAATACAAAGTTCAATAGTGTAGGAGAAGAATGAATCCCCATCTCTGGATATTCCTTCTGTGGTGTTAGACACTGCACTGAGAGACAAAGATGAGATTTATTGTAGTTTATAAATAAGTATGAACCCCCCTCCCCCCCCTTAACAAACAACAAACAAGCTTCCTCTGACATGGTTGCTCTCCCCCAAACCCATGGGTGAGTGATGACACAATATACACTCACCGGCCACTCAATTTCTTGTGAACACATTTGTATAACTAATCAGCCAATCACATGGCAGCAACTCAATGCATTTAGGCATGTAGACCTGGACATGACAACTTGTTGAAGTTCAAAATTACTCACTGGATCTTGAATATTCCCTCATTTAAATACATTCAAATGGGCCAGGCGTTCCCAGGGTGCTGTCTGCTCCACAGGGCAGTTTCAGTGCAGTATGTGCGTGTTCTGTGGATAGGGCGTTAGCCGCTGCAAAAGCAGCACAGTCCTTTAGTGGATGTGTCCCTTGGTGTAGTAGGGGACTAGTAATCTTCACAGTATATTCACCACATTGAACACTTCAGAGATGATTTCAGATGAAGTCAGGCATTATCTGAAACCATTTCAGTGGGAAGACTGGACAGGTCCTGGTGCTGAAATTGATATATGTATAATTAGTCATTTTCAACCTTTTGGCATGTGATGCTTCAAAATAATATCTGCTTATGACTCAGTGAGACAGGTTGTGTATGACAGGTCCATCAGTTATGATCCACTACCCGAAGGCTTTTGTTTTTTTGAGAGAGGTTCACCAAGGACCTGACAGCAAATGTTTGCCTCAAGACCCCAATAAACTAAATACTTGGTTGGGTTTATTCCTTCCTGATTTCAGGATGGTGCCCCATTTTATTAATTAATAATAATTATTTATATTTATTTATTTAATATAAATGAAGAATTATCTAGATGTTTGATAATAACCGAACCTGCCCCTTGAATTCCTAAAACATATACACATTTAAAAAAAAAAGAAAAAAAAAAAAAGCACAGTGCCATCCTTTAGCCGTGTAGAAAACGGGAGCGTGTTTATGTTCCCACAGCCCGTTGGTTCTAGCCTGGTGCTACCAGACCATCGTACATCATTTAATTTGTACAGAAGGTCTGGCAGTGCTGTAATTGGCAAACGTTCACTCATGGAGGCGGGTGTCTGTTAAAGTTTAAAACTATTGGATCTGCCCAGTGCCACTCTGGATTAGCCAACCAATCGCATAACGTTTGGTCGTCACGTGTGTCATGAGCCGGCTTCTGGCAACTGAAACTGGAGCGCGACTTCGACGTCATCGTTCTCAGCCACTCGCTCTGTTCGCTGATTGGAACGGCTGTCGAATCTCCGGCAAAACTGGGAAATGGGCTGTACACCCAGACTGACTACTGAAGGGAAAATAAAATTTGGCCGGAAGTAGGCGGGCGGGCGGAGCCAGGCTACATTGGTTCCACATTTTTAAGTAATCAACCTATATAATAGAGAATGTCAAGTCTGTTTGTTTGATTGGGCGTGTTTCATTCCTAGTTTAGCCTCTCCCTGTCCCCTCACCCTAACCCTAACCACCCAGCTGTGATGCCTGAAGCTAATCGCCATTTTCAGGAACATAGGGCTGATGGACCGTCGGAACATGGGGATGACCTGGAGGATCTTGAGGATCCTAATCCATAACACCTTTTGTCAAAATCAGCTAAAATACAGGCTCTGTAAACTGATATGTGTACAAAGAGAGTTGGACTGAGCCTGGCAACACGTCTACACAGGGCCGCTGCTAAGCTTTTGGGTGCCCTAAGCTTAAATTGTCAGTGGTGCCCCCCCCCCCCCCCTCCCCCTGCGCCCCCAACAAAAAAAAACACCAAGATGCTCGCACCCGTAGGGCGCAGGCGGAAATTTTTTGCCCTTGCAAGATCTCTGCGACTACTTTTTGGCACATTTGCTGTAGTGATGAGTTTTTGCAAACAGCATTTACTAACAGAAAGAACAGCTTAACTTGTGAAAAAAGTTGCCTCGTATCCTACTAACTGCCTTTGCAAAGGAATTGAGTGATAAATTCATAGACGGATTATGAGATAATGCGCCCCTGGGCACACACTCTTAAAGGGCCCCCCACTCGTAAATATCCAGTCAGGTACACTGATATTTCCATACAGATACATACAATTAATGGCAAAAACATATTAAGGAAGTCAGTGTTTCCCATAGGATTTTGGGATATTGTTGGAGGGACCCTGTTGGGGGTTCGGGGGCATGCCCCCCCGAACAGGCAGCACTCCTTACTCTGCAACTGTAAAAACAGTACAGTAGATTGGTCTGCAGATCCATGTTCTATGATGGAGGGGCCCATTTCAACAGATAAAGGGTGAATAGCTACTTTTTATGAACAATTTAGAATTCACACATAGAAAGCTTATTTGTGTATGTGTGAGGGGGCCTTCAAGGCCCCTCATGGAGCCCCTTACACAGAGCTAGTAATGCTGTTGTTTTTAACTTGCCTTTGTATTTCTCCCCTACTAGTTGAGGGGCCCATGATGATTTCTATCTTGTTACATTCTGATGAGTATACTTATATTTAGGCTATTCCTTTTTGGACCCTGTTATTGACCCTGTTATTGACATCAGTGACAGAGCTCTTTGACTATGCAACATGAAAAGTTACTATCAGTATCTCTGGGTCCCCCTATGGGCCTGTTCATAACTAATTTATATATTTTTTGTAATGTAATGATCATCATGAAGTTTTTTAAAAAACCTCAATGTTGGGGCCCCCCGGATCATATATTTTTCCTTTTTCATAAAAAAAAAAAAAAAAAAAATTATAAATAATTTGTTTTGGGGGCCCCCCAGGAACTTGGTGCCCTACGCACTCTGCGTACCCTGCATATAGGGAGCGGCGGCCCTGCGTCTACAACCAATCAGCTACACGCATTCCGTTCTTGACTTTAGTAACAACAATTCTATTGGACAGGTAGTTAGTGACAACTGCTGTTGCTAGGCAAGACAAGTCTGAAGTTGGTCAGTTCAGATATCAACAAGCTATCCTGGAGAAATTTGTTTTCTAGAGGTAAGAGGGTATCTTAGGGTGTATTCACACTGGGAAAGTCCGCTAGTTCACTTGCTTTGGTCCAGACCAAATAGAGTTTAGAGTTTGGTGTGGTCCACTTTCATATTGCCCCTTTTACAAGTGAACCAGCATTACTAAGCAAAACCACACGTGATCTGAGGTCATTCATTCATTGGACAGACATTCTGGGGTGGAGAGAAGCAGGAAGCACAAAGTAAAAACTGCGAAATATATCATTGATATAATATGGGGTTAAAAATAATAAAAAGGCCTACATCTAGCCTATAAATAAAGAAGAAAAACATAAAATTATTGTTGTTTCATATGGTTATAATATGTAGCCCTATGACAATGCCACGTTATGTGGCTTGTAGTCTACGATGTGAAACATAATTTTACTGTATTTTTGCTGCTGGACGTGCGGCTCACGCTCAAGCTGACACTCAGCTGATTAAGCTGTGTGTCAGCTGGGTGTCCGTTCGGCGCAGTTCAGCTCCAAACTGACACGGGGATAGTATTGACGGTCCCGTACATGGGAAGCAAAATAAAAACACACACTTCTTGCGCAGCGTGAACCTGTTGGCACTGTGCGGGAGACGCTCCCCTCTCCTTCATCTGATCGCTGAACACATTCAGCATTTTTACGCGTCCTCTCGATCAAATGTAATATATTGTTCTGGGCTCCCGGTCAAACCACAACTTATCGTCTTAACAATGGCGACAACAACACTTTCCCATAATGTGAAGCTGACTGCAATTTATTGAAAAAGAAAAGAAAGAAAAGGCACAGTGCCTCCTGCATTTGTGCAAATTCACACCACAAACAAACTGCAGCAGAGTGCGTATGGAAGCACACCGAGACCACCTCTTCAGCTGGGTCTCGGAGCGCTTTATTGGTCCGCCCCCAAGTGCAATTGCTATATTCACACCTGCCTGAATGATGCGCACCGAAGGCGGAAGTGCACCTGGGTTTCGTTTCAACTGAACTAAACACGGCATGTGTGAATACACTCTTAAACATGGCAGGAACTATCCCCAATATTAAAAGTTTCATTTCTATTTTGTATCATGACTTTTATAAACTAATATTTCACACAGTGCACCTACTGAAGGCAATGCAAACAACCCTGTCTAACAGCCCGACCTGGGGTCTGGTATCACAGTCAAGTATCAAGCATTTAAGAGCTCCATTCTCTCCTCTCCCATGACGTGTTTCAGAGTCCACAAATCAGCAGAAATCTTTGACATTATCGCTGCTATTGTCTTCCATCACACGCACAAACACACACACACACACACACACACACACACACACACACACACACACACACACACACACACACACACACACAAACATACTTTGTGGATGTGATTCGGCTGAGTTGAGAGGAGACATTTGCTCGGTGTGAGGGTTTTTTCACCGTAATATTCCTTTGTTTGCTGCACATGACACACTCCCTCTCCCACTGTGTGGTAATATGGCTATTTTCTCAGTCAATTTGCCGCTCTCAGCATCCAAGCACATGCAAATATGGAAGATGATACCGATTGAGGAGTAGTGTTCGGGCTGTAAAATGTGTACCAACTGTTTCAGCCTAGGTTATTGTTGGGCACGGATGCCGGTGGGAGTTTGGATTCATGCCTTCCTTTTGAGGGGAACAATATACAAAGCTGTTTCTACAAAGAACAAAAGGATCAAGATGATTGTTTGAATTTTCAAAACCGAGCATTTATTTTCTCTTTTCAACCTTTGCAAGTAAAGTAATAAATCGTGAGCCTCATAGCATAATTGCCTAAATCATATTTACTCTATACTCTACTTTTACTCTACATCTACTCTATTCTACATCTACTCTATTCTACATCTACTCTACTCTACATCTACTTTTCGTTACTGCAGTCTTCATTGATATCTTGATTCATGTCAATGATCTGTAGAAACAATCTGAAATGATATGCAATGTTGATTTACAGTGTCTGAAATTACATAGAGCTCTGGAGACCACACCACATGATCAGTGACTCTGGTTTTATTCTTTATAGAAGGTATAGTCTTTGAGTGGAATTCAATTTTTTGTTTTATTCTATGGACTGCTGACAAAATTTTTCTTCCAAATTCCCCAAAATGAAAAATGCCAATTATAGCATTTCCATTAATGAGTATATAGATGCCGATGCAAGAAACATTTGGAGAGGTATCTTCATTTCTTTCCAGGGTTGTATAAAAGGTGTAAACCTGTTTTAATGTACAGTGCTGCTTGAAAGTACGTGAACCTCTTGAGCCTTTTTGGAATTTTATTGAGTTTAACCATTATGAATAATTTTTTATCAATGCCAGTATTTATTATATGAAATAACAGATGTGTGTTTATCAATTCAACATTTTTCCTTTCCGGAAATGAATTGTTAAAACAAATAAAACAAAGATTTGCCAACTTTTGTACGTGTAAAAGCTAGCGAACCCTGAGCTACATTGCTTAAATTGAGCAGGTTAACAAAATCAGATGGGCCAAATTGAGTGATGAAATGGACCAATGTTATGAGAGATATTTGAGGAAAGAAATTGGGCGGCACTAGATAAAACAGAGATCAAACCAGGTCAGTTTAGGCTCACCAAAGTGACCCATACAGGTCAGACATGCCAAGAGGAAAGGCAATCTTTGAGGATTTCAGGAAGAGAGTTGTGATGTTGCACATTTGTCTGGGGACAGCTATAAATTCATCTCAAAAAAGTTTGAGCTCCATCGGTCCACCTTGAGGGCACTCATCTTGCCCTCTGACCAATTCCAGACAGTAGTGCTTGCTCTTGTAATTAGTCGCTTGGACTACTGTAATTCACTTTATTTTGGTTTGAGCCAGTCCTCAATTCAGCGCCTCCAGATGGTTCAGAGTGCAGCTGCACGCTTGCTCTCAGGAGCATCACGATATGATCACATCACTCCTGTCCTGGCATCTCTTCATTGGCTGCCTGTTGTTTTTAGAATAGATTTTAAAATCCTCTTGTTTGTTTTTAAATGTCTAAATGGTCTAGCGCCACCTTATCTGTCAGAGTTGATCTCTCTGCACAGTCCTGTCAGAGCACTGAGGTCCTCTGACCAATGTATTCTAGACTGTCCCAGGTCTAAGCTGAAGAGCAGGGGAGACAGAGCCTTCGCTGTAGCTGGACCTAAGTTGTGGAATTCTCTTCCTTTATACATCATATCTGCCACTTCTTTGGAAAATGTTAAATGTCTGCTGAAGACACATTTTTTTGCACTGGCCTTCGGAACCAGCTGAGCTGAGTATTTTCTTATGTGTTTTTCTTTTGGTTTCTTATTTGTAATAAATGTGGATTATTTTATTACAATTTAACCTGTACAGCACTTTGGGGCAGTACCCACTGTTTGTAAATGTGCTTTATAAATACATTTGACCTTGACCTTGACCTCATCTACAAATGGAGAGCTTTAAGAGTGACTTAGTGCCTAGAAGTGGACTTCCTTCAATAGATTTATATTGTCTTAAGTTTTTCATCTGAAATGAGAATGACTCTTCGTTGTCAACTAAATAAAGGGTCAAAGAAACATTATAGAAAATATGTATGGGAAGAAAAATGAAAAACAGGTCTGTTTGTCTCAGGTTTGTCTTATGACATGCTGAGATTTTGAAGATAATGTCACATAGAAATATGATTTCTAAAACTCCCGAACGTTGTATATTTGTCATCATGAAACCCTTTGCCAGTTGATTACTTACATTTAAACAATGCTTTCTTATATTACATCCTTTTTAGAAATGTTTGAATAAATATGTTAATGTGTCAATATCTGCATATCTTTAAAACATTTGTAGATGTTTGATAAAGACAGTGTTTATTTTATTTAAATTTTTTAAATCTTTATTTTATTTTTTTACAACATAGCTATTAGTGTCTAAAGTTTTTATAGAACCGATTTTGGAAACAGCCTTTTTTCATGTTATTTAAATAGAAAAATATTTGTACAGGTCTTAAAAATGTCATGTATCATAAATCCGACAATTAACATATGAACAAATCCTTCTAAAATAACCTTTAGACTAGTGCTTAGAATGAGTATGGAAGGTTAAGTTGATGTAGGTGCTTGAGTAGTCGAGATACTGGTCCATATTTGTATTGAAAAAAACAAATGTTGAGATAATTTCCGTTAAAGATGCTTGTTTAGGGAAAATAAACAGACAAGGTTTAGTCCAATAAACACCCAAGTGTACATTTTGGACCTTTAATTTACTAGTATGAGAAAAGACATGTTATGGAAGCAAAATAGACAAATCTCAAAATTGACCAGTGATGACAAAAAAATAACTACATTTGTTTTGCCTACAGTGTCTCAGCCTAAGGTGAAACATCTATTGACCGTCTGACACCCAATTATTAATAAATGTTCATTAACAGCAAACACCAACACTTGTCCAATCCTAACACACACACACACGCACACGCACACACACACACACACACACACACACACACACACACACACACACACAGCACCCCCTACCACTCAGGTACACCTTCCTGACTCTCCCCCACCCCCGCCCCCCCAGTTGCTAGGCAACTTGTTCCTTGTGCGGACACCCACCTGCCTTCAGGCTTCAGCGCTCTAAATTTGGTCTTAATTGCAAATTGAGTGGGAGAAGAGGCCGACGCTCGCTGAATGAGAAGCAGGCAGCCCCGGCTCTGGCTGGGAGTGAGTGAGTGACAGAGACAGTCAGAAGAAAAACAACTGGGTTTAGATGTGCACAAAGGCAAACACATATAGGACGCACCCTTGGATGGAAATGCCAGAACATTAGTCAAAGTTCAGGTTCTCACAGGGAGGAAGAGAACATTTCTTTTGAGTGTTATGTTAATGATGTAGTACTGACATTCAGTTAAAAAAAACAAGAGAAAATGGCGTTGGAAATGGCAAAATACTGTCGACCACAAGACAGCTTCCTATTCCAGGTTGCCCTGTTTTGAGAGCCATGCATCTTCATCTTTCTTTTCATTTCTTTATCAAGTTCTTGACACTTCAAATGGAATTCATGAAATGGAATAAGAATTTAGAAGCTTGGTCTTAAAAAAACAGGGCTAAAATTGGACTGACTCGATGAGGATTTCACCAGACAGTTTACAACTACAGCGACAGTAAAGTAACAGATCTATTTAAAGTCTGGAGACAGGGGACTGGGACACCTTCTTTTTTTTTCTTCTTCTTATTAATCAAAGTCACTCATGTATTTTTCCTGTGTTCCAATTTATTGAAAGATGGAAATCATTTAATCAATAAATTATCATTTATAATAATGAAGTAAGATTAGACCGGCATACACCTGCACTTCACGTAAGGGCAGTTTCACACCTGATATTGGGCTTCTAGTTTTGCTCCGTTGGCTGTCACCATGATGTGAGAATGATACATGGTTTTGTAATCCACCAGGGTCGCTTTTCTTTCAATGTTGCGTCAGAATGTAAATCCTTTGTTTCTTACAGGCATCTTAGGTGTTAACTTTTTATTTTGGTACATTCTTGTACCTTTTGAATTATAAAAGAAATGTAAGTCATGTATTGGTTGGATTCAGCCAAGAGTTTCTGGCCTTGAGCAGTAGTTACTTTAAAAAAGCAAAAAATGTGTTCCAGTGCAACATTCCTGGCCAGTAATTTACACTTAAAGGTGAAGTAAGCGGTTTATGTTTGTTAATATAAGTGTTAAATCGCTCTTTCTTCATACAGTGATCACTTACATAATGTGCACGTTTCATAAAGCCGATCTCTCAGTCAGCTGCTCTGCATGTAATCGGCAATTAAACCTTTCGGGGATCCCAAAATTAATATCCAATCACAAGAGCCCTACAAACCGACACCCGTCTCACTCATGGTCTCACTGCCGGTGCACGCCAGAGCAACAGATGGGTGAATGTTTATGCGCCTACAATGGCGGAGCAGGTAAAAATCCTTTCCAATGTCTGTTTTGATGGCTTTTATCATGTTTTATCACACTTATGGATCTGAGATGATGCTAGATAACTCGCTGCTTGAAGACCGCAGTGCATTAATGTGGTGACGTAGGGACGAGCGAGGGGACTGCTACCTGCAGTAACTGACAGGAAGTTACCTAAAAGAACCATTCTGCTTACAGCACCTTTAAAAGCTAGTCTGGTCGACATGTCACTTATTTTGAGCATATTTCTTGAAACAGATATTCAGAATCTAACGTTTAAGTATCCAACTGATTTAAAGCATTGTTTAGGAAATTCTAGCAAAATAATTTTCTGCAGAATGACCATAGTTTGCCTCATAGCCAAACTCTTCTGAAATGTTTCTGGAGCTTTTTGAAGTCTCCTCCAACTGAAATATTACAGATACATTGACAGACCAAAAAAAAAACCTTTGAGAGAGCACATATCGAAGAGGGGCCCCTGTTCGCTCAATTCAATTACCACAGGCCTATACACAATCCACCAGAGACAAGAGTGAACCGGATGCTCATTTCAACTCCTCTTTCCCCCAAATCCCCATAGAAATCTCCTTCGGTCGGACAATGCACTTTTTCCCATTTGGAAAAAAAAAGAAAGAAAATCAATATCTGGTTTCAATACACGTGGAAGCCGATCAATACGAGCCCCACCAACTCTCTTTTTCTCTGCCACGCTCATCCTCCACTCATCCCTCCATCTCTGGCCGGCCAATGTTAAATAGAAACAATGCTGCTGTGTGGTTGTAGGGGGGGGGGGGGGGGGGTCAGGGTGCAGCAGGGAGCACAGAGTAAGGCTGCTGATGAGAGGGCTGGAGCTGGAATCACACAGGCCACGGCACACACAACACACACACACACGAACACGCACACGCACACACACGCATGCACACACTCACAAACACACACACACACACACACACTCACATGCACGCACGCACGCACACACACACACATACACACTCACACACACCACACACACACACAGACACACACACCACACACACACACACACACACACACCACACGCATGCAAGCACGCACACACATACACACACACGCACGCACACACATCCACACTCACACACACAGTAAAACACATGCACAGCTCGCACAGGGGGAACAATCACATGTTAAGGCCTCTGCGTGATGTGGGTGTTCTGTGAATGATGAAGACCGCTTCCACAGATGTGAGATGGACAAACACCATCATATTGATGGGCAGAAGCGTCCAAAATAATGTAAAATAAACTTTCCGTTTAATTAACTAAATTAAATTATTAAGTTATTAAACATAAAGCTGAATAATACGAATGTAGAATTAGCTGAAACACAAGCACCTTGGTTAGTTAGGCTCACTAACATTGCCTCCATACGCATATAGTCAAAACCAGGGCCGGAGAGGGACCCACCTCGAAAAACAGGTTTTTAATCTCGATGGGATTTTCCTGGTTAAATAAAGGTTAATTAAATGAAAAATAAAACTTTAGTTCACGACTAAAGTCACGACTGTAATTACATCCTTAGTATGCGAAGCCGCGTTTCCACCAAAACTACCAAGAACTTTGAGGTCCAGGAATTCCTCTGCCAGGAACTTAAAGGTTCCTGTGGCTGTCTGTCTTTCCTCCGGGGCCTGGAGTCCCGGAAGGTTATGCATATCAGGCTAATGACGTATGGAGAAGCAGTAAAAGTGTCTGCCCTGCACGTCATTTTACAACAGGCTACACTTTCGAGTTTTGACAGAATCAGTGAATCAGAATCAACAGATTATTTCTCTATCTATTTTAGCAGAGAAACGCGATCGTCTGGTGAAAAAAATTAAAAAAATGTTCGGCTTTAGCAGGAGCCCATAACTGCAAAATATAAAGACATTTCTTACATGTTATGAAATGCACTCTGTACTATACAGGCCTAATTGTAGCATCCCCAGCTGAATAGTGTCGAGGTTGCAATTTATTCCAACACACTGCGGGTTCTAAATAATGTGTTCCGCAAAAACACATTGAACACAGTCAGCATACCGTAAGAGCTAAAGTGGGGAAAAGAAAAAGAGAAACATTACTATTTTTCTCACTTGACGAAATACCAAGCTTTAAAAAGCACATTTTTCACTTTCTCTTGGGCCCTTTTAACAAAAATCTCCATGAAGCACCACTAGAATAGTACGCTATTACACACGAGATGCAACCTTAACCATCTTAAACACATTTCACCTTAGCCACTATACGTTTTAGCGCACAGTTAAATATCATTAATAATCTTTCAAAAGTGAAGCCAATTCGACACAGGCGTTAAAGCTGGGGTGGAGAATTTGGGGAGAAAATGGCAGTTGGGATAGAGATTTGAATCCAAATACCTCAACCGCTCCACTTGTTCTCTTTGGTCCCTCCCCTATGGTCCCTCCCTGACACGCTCTACACCAACAAAGTCGTGCCAAAGTGAATGGACAGTCCCAACAGCCAATAAGAACAGAGAATCGGAGCCTCGCTCTGATTGGTCAAAGTGTACCGCTCATGTTAATTTTGACCAATCTGAAATCACATACCCCAGCTTTAATTAGCCTATATTACCCCTTACATAGAGCAGTCTAACTTAAACATTTTCATTTAGCCTTTCTGCAGCACGGAACAGGCAAACTTGCCTAGTGTGGGTGTCCCCTTACGCACATAATAAGTGTGCCAGTAGCATTTATGTTTCTCAGACATGGGGTGTAAAACCTGAGATTCACGCGATAACCCGACACTCTTCTTTGTCGGGCTGTCGAGAGCAGTAGAATGGGTGCCAGCCTGCTTGGGCATGATGTGGTCCCCCCTCCCAACTCGACACACAACCCTCTTCTCCTGCCTACGGAGGGGGAGGGGGGGGGGGGGGGGTCACAGTGGGGGCTCGTGGAAGATCTATGGGACCCTATGGTGCTGTTGTCTCACGAAAAAGGAATTACAAACAAATTGCTGAGGGCCCAGCACATAATTTCAAGACTCGTGGCAAGTTTATGACTTGCTAATGTTCCTAATTACATGGCCGTGAAAGACTTAATTAATTGAAGGGGGAGGGGGGGGGGGCACGCAGTGAGAGTGAGTGTGTGTGTGTGTGTATGTGTGTGTGTGTGTGGGGCGGGGGGGGGGGGGGGGGGGGTAAGGAGAAGGGTGCAGGGGGAAAGTACCAAGGAAAGGAGAAAAAAGGCCCAAAGTAAGAGAAAAGAAAATAAGAGAGTGATGAGAAAGAAAGTGGTGTGCCTGTGTTTGTTATCATGGTTCCAGTGCATTGCTCTTTACTGCCTGAGGAGAATTTAGTGGCTCTCTCGCCATTGCGTGCGAAAAAGAAAATGTGAGTCTCCGGGAAACGCGACCATTACGATCAACCCCTTGCTGATACCCTAATATGCCCCCGCGTTCCCCCCACCGACTTTGCCAAAGTGTCTGTAATCATATTATTGTAAATGTTGGCGCAGTTAATTGCATGGAGAGGAAAATGGGCCACGCTTGGCGGGTTATGGGGAATTTTTTCGAAAGTTTGTTTGCCCTCTGGAGTATTGGAGGCACTAATAATGGTGGATTGGAGGCTAGAAAGAGAGGGAGAGGGAGATGGAGGGAGGAGGAGGAAAGCAGGAGGAAGGGAACACTTAACCAGGAGTGTTTATTTTATCTCACTGCAGTTTGATATGGTTTCGAGAAATATAGTCAAATAAAATACATGGCCATTGAGGTGGATGACTGCTCTTGAGTGTTTTGAATGCAGGAACAATTGATGGATGGTGATGTGCATAAAATAATTGTATGTTATTTGTCAACTTTAGGGAATACAACATATTTACACTATTTAAAATGAGAAACAAACTAATATTGAAATACAGTAAGTGTTTACGGATTGGACAAAATGATGCAAATAGCACCTGGGAGTGACATCTCCACAACAATTCCATAACAATACATTTATTGCAATTTTTTTAACAGGATTTGCCCCAGTTATCAGGGTAACGCTCATGAAATATTTGGAGAGCAATGTGGATTCCATCCTTGTGGTGAAACAGTGAACCAATGTCTTTAATTTTTGCATGGAGTCATTTATTTTGTGGACCTGGAAAATGCTTGTGCACATTTTAGACCTCCGACATTTTTTTTAAACTCTATATTAATCAGTTTTTGACAAAAACAAACAGATATTGACATTACCACAAACATATCCTCCGTTCCAAATCACATATTTTTTCTTTTTACTACACTATACTAAAGTACAGAAGAGTTCTCCTGGGCCTCAGGAGTAAAAAAAAATCAGATAAGGAAGTTTTTTTTAAAATTATGTCCAGAAATGTCAAGAATAAAGACAAATACTCCAAAATGCTAATGGAGTTACTGGGCCATCCAATAATTTTTGGCATACTACAATTGACATGCATGTATTGGGACATCCTAAATCTTTTTTTAGCATACTAAATAGTAGGGAAGTATGGAGATTGGAATGCAGGGATAGTTTATATTGGAAAAAAAGGCAAGAACAAGAAGACTTCTGCACAATTCTAAGGGTCCGTATGTCACATGTGTCTGGTGTAGTATGTGGAGCATTCGGGAGCCACTTCAAACTCACCATATGTGCTCTATGCGTCTGCTATTCTAGGAATTGCTTTTATATTTGACTAATCTGCACCTCATGATTTACATCCAGAAGTGATATTCGGTACCCAAGTACTTTGCCCTTTATGTAGCAAAGCGTAAGAGTGAGGGGGTAAGGGTGGTGGGTAGCTGCAGCAGAGCACAGTTCCTGCCCCATCACAGCTCTTCAAATGAAAGCAAGACACTGCAAGTAAACTAGAGTTAAAACATGTACCCTATAGAAATAATCATGAAACTTTGCCTCACATAAAAAAAAATATTACAATTTCTTCACAAATGTGCAAATATCTAATAAATGATGCAGTTGAATAAAGACTTAAAATATTTATTTAACTTTTAAAACATGTTAGAGTCCTAGGTTTCAACTTTTAACATAACAGATACTACGTTCTTAATTTTATTAAAAAAAAAAGACTACATACAGGTCTTAAAACTGCATTTTAGGACATGTTTCTCAGAACATAATGTATCAAAAATCAGAAAATGAACAACGTATGAACATATCCTTCTGACATGACCTTCGGAATAGTGCTGAGAATGAAAATAGAATCTTTATTTGATCGTAGTTCTTTAAATGCTGAGATTTCTGGTTTTGAGTATAGAAAGAAAACTAATGTTGAGTTAATGGCTTTTAAAAATGGTTGTATAGGAGAAATTTACAGAAACTGAAAAATAAATGTTCCCTAATACTGTATATAAAACATATTATCAGCCTATTGTATGTTTAAACAATAACATATTGGGAGGGGGGGAGGGCGCAGTGGGTAGAGTGCCCCGGGCCCCGCAGAAGACCCGGGTTTGAATCCATCCTGGGTCAGTTCTCTGCATGTCTTCCCCTCTTTGCCCCATTTCGACGCTGTCCCTCCAAATCTATCCAATAAAGCAAAAATGCACAAAAAATGTTCTTTAAAAAAAACGATGACATATTCAATTGCACATTAATCATGCAAACAAGTGTCATGGTGGAGGCTTAACACCAGCAAGTACAACATACACTACACTACACTACAACCAACTTGCTGATGTTCAGACCAAAAGGAGTTGAGGTACAACATCTGAGATTTACCAATACCACCTCCATTTTGTTAATAAAAGCATGTTCTGGTCTATGCAGGACCACTTCAAAATGCACGCTCGTGGCGCAGTGGGTAGAGTGCCCCGGGCCCAGGCCCCGCAGAAGACCCTTGTTTGAATCCAGCCCGGGTCAGTTCTCTGCATGTCTTCCCCTCTTTGCCCCATTTCGACTCTGTCCCTCCAAATCTATCCAATAAAGCAAAAATGCACAAAAAATTATCTTTACAAAAAAAGATGACATATTCAATTGCACATTAGATCAAGCAGATATTGAATAGTGAATACTGCCCATACATGCATACTCCCACACATACACATAGACCTGCACATGTTGCTGTCAGTTGGTCCCACAGTACAGAGGCAGGCCCGACCACGCTGGGCTCTCCCACCAAACATTAGTCATTTTCCAGCTCACTGCTGAGGCTCATTTAGCAAAGCCCCCCTCCATACCATCATCAATATCTCTCCTAAAGAGGACTATACAAGCGGGGAAAGACCAGGCTGCCCTAACCTGCTGTGGGTCATGCTTCACAATGGATGATGCCCACCACTAATGAGAAATGACAATAAGCTATTCAGACTACTTTTCTCATTTAGTTTTTTGGAATCCTATTGCATTCTTTTCATACATGTGTGTTTTTGTCCTGGATGATTAAGGGGGACTTTCTTCTGTTGTGGATGGGTGATGAATGCGCATGGATTTTTGGAAAAAAAATTAGTTGTTTAGGACGCAACTTCTGTATCACCATAGAATATTAATATTGTGAAAAGACTGTCCTCAGAAGTTTCCTTATTGGCTTCTTGTTAGGAACATTTGATTAAAATCCTTATCAATGTTTTTATTTTTGTCTTAAAGATTTGGATCATTGTGGTTAATTTGCGATGGTTTGTCAGTGTCATAGGGACGAAACGTGTATATTATCTGTATGCTCCCTGTATGGTTTAGGTTTAGGCTTAGGCTTGACAAGGCGGTGACTGTGGCTCAGGTGGTTAAGCGGGTTGGTAATGATCCAAGGGTTGGCGGTTCGATCCTTGCCCGGCCACCTGTGTCATGGTCGTTGCGTCCTTGGGCGAGACACTTCACCCACCTGGTGTGAATGTGTATGACTGCTGTATGTTTGAGGTGGTGGTCAGAGGGGCCGTTGGCACTGAATGGCAGCCACGCTTCTGTCTACTATCGTAGTTTACCTCCACCGGTATGACTGCGTGTGAATGAATGGAAGCTGAAACCCTGTAAAGCGCTTTGAGTCCTTAGGGAATAAAGCGCTATATAAATCCAATCCATTGTTATTATTAAGGCATTCCTCACCTCAAAGTCCACTATTCAAGGTTTTTAATTAGCGCTTTTTAAAATGATCAAATGGCCTTCAGTCGGTAGAGTTTGCTCACTTGTCATGGCCATGGGTCTTCTGACACTCATACACAGTAGTGAGACAAAAAAAACAATTATTTTTTAAATGCTTCCAACTCAGAGCCGACTATATTTTTCACATATTGTGAAAAATCCCTGGACGTATGAATGTTGGTCAATTATTAATAAAGATGGCATTAAGTTCTATATGTGAACAAATTAAAATAAATTTTCATGCGTTTGTTCCCGTTCAAAATATAAGCAAAAATACACTAACTCTGTTGTGGTTAAAACCATGCATTGTTGTGTTCTTCCTGATTAACTTTAGAGCTAGATATATATGTAATCATGCAAACAAGTGTCATGGTGGAGGCTTAACACCAGCAATTACAACATACACTACACTACACTACAACCAACTTGCTGATGTTCAGACCAACAGGAGTTGAGGTACAACATCTGAGATTTACCAATACCACCTCCATTTTGTTAATAAAAGCATGTTCTGGTCTATGCAGGACCACTTCAAAATGCAGCATGCAAAACAGTGTCCTCGCACAGCAGCAAATCCAACTAATTTTGGTTGTTTTTGGGATCAAACCGGGATAGAAATGGGTTGAAACCATCCTGACTGGAGAAATCTATTTGTTACGCTGTTAATCTATCTTTTTTTCAGATAGCACTAGTCAAAATGGTTTTAAAAACTAAAAATAACACATTTTGCATTTTACTGTTGCCTATGACAGTATTACGTATTAACCTCCACAGGGCCAGGCAACCACCAGCTGTGAGAGCGCCCACCCTCCTGCTCCACCACCGATACTAGACCATTACTGCCGAGGTCCGGGATCGGAAAAACAAGCCGAAACGTGCCGGTTAATGGTGGAAATAAATCGCTCACCAAAATCTAAAAAGTGCGTCAAATAAATAAAATGTTAAGCTGAATGGTGTGCCGTGTATTTATATCATAAAGAGCAGCGTACTACTTGCATAGCATACATATTTAATACTTAGCCTAACATTATAGAAGCGATTAATGAATGCAGCCCCCGTGCTGCAGTGTCCCCACAGCTGCTCCAAGTCGGAGACAAATGCCCTTACGCAGTCCCATGAATCGCTCCAAAGTGGCCCGTGTGTGCACTATTGAATCAGCGCTCCTACTCAGTTGCACACCATGCTGCACAATTTTAAGTGATTAATATGTTTATCTCGGTCTGAGCAAACACTGCATAAGTATTATCTACTAACAATTGTCCAACAAAGTCATCGGCTACCCGGCACAGCCGGCACTGCAAGTCCATGCTGTTTTCAAACTTGCGTACACGAGCTGAGAGCTGACGTGGGATTTGAGCGTACCTAACGCTCATGTGTACACCCACTTTTCTGGTCTACGCACAGCTGATAAATGAGGCCCATTGGAACCTTTAACAGAGTGTGAGGTAGGACAAAAGTGGTGCAGAGGCATGCGGTGGTCAGGCTGGATGACGGGAGGGCAGAAGGCCACTTCATGCTGGGATGAACTGCTGACTACAGGGCTGTGTGATTGACTGGTCCTCTGACATGTGTTTTTTAGTTAATTTGTCCTCAAACAACCTGATTTGACCATCGTAGTTTTTACCAAGTCAGCATTTACACAATACTAAAACTCTCCAGGACTGTTTTAAGGTGGAAAAGCATCAGCAACAGCTACTACTATTACTACTAATACCAAAGAGAAGGTTCCAACTAGGGGTGTGAATGTTTACAAGAAGGTCTAAATGGTTCCATGACTGCATTGTTTTTGTGTACACGGTTGACCGTTTCATATTGGGGGGGGGCGACGTAATTTTTCCTTTTTCCCCCGATGCTATAGAGTGACAGTGTGCAGTCGAGAGAGAAAGAAACGTTGACAGAGAGAGGCAGAGAGGTCTTTATTTTTAGAATTTAGCTTTTTGATTTATAAAAAAAAGTGAAACTGGAGGAGCAGTTAAATAGGATTTAATAATGTAACCAAACACAATTATTTGCGTTAGTATAAGGATACAGTAACTCACAGTCATTAAACAAAAAGTTTTTGTTTATAGATTTTTTCCTAAACGGTTATGATTTACTAACCAGTTACACGTATACACGTGCACACAGGGCAGACGGACTGCGGGTGTAAGTTAGACAGGCTTGGGGGGGCCCAAGGCAGAGGGGGGCCCATCAAAAAAGGCCCCGAACAATGTTATTTAAAAAGATAGAGTGTGTGTGGTTTTTAGAAGTCATTTGACCAGGGGTTGTGTTTATGTACAAGTAACAATTTGGTCATTCATCAATTGAAATATTGTGGTGTTATCTGGCTCAGAGAGGGACCAGTCACTAATCCGTTTTGGACTCTAGACAAACATAGCTTTTACACATGTGTATTGTAAGACCTCCTCTCAGGGGGCCCATCAGGACTTCTTGTATATGGGCCCAGAATTTGGTGCTACGTCCCTGTGTGCACACCCCTAGTTCCAACACTTCTTATACTACTTCAGCAATACAGCTAGACTGGTGAGAGCAGCCTGATCTTGCGAGCTTCTCATTTTTTTCTCTCCCATATATCAGTATGGACTTTATCCAATCTCCTGTCCGGTAGTGAAAGGCAGCACCTGATTGGTTCATGTAGTTGCAGCCTGGACAAACGTTGGGTCAGAATATCGAATAGCCTTTTATATTCTGGCATTTTTAACCCATGTATGATCATGTGTTTTATTCATTTACACTGTCCCCTTCTTAAATAAACTGAATTTTATAAATTCTATTGGAACTATATTGTAACATATCTGGGAAAAACTATTTATTAAAATATCAAAATAAAGTCTTAACAAAATAGTTATATGAGACATCTTGCTGAAAAAGCATGGAGACGAAATGGAAAATGCATGTGATTAGGCAAATGCAATCTCATTACAACCTCTGTGTGTGTGTGTGTGTGTGTGTGTGTGTGTGTGTGTGTGTGTGTGTGTGTGTGTGTGTGTGTGTGTGTGTGCGCGTGTGTGCGCGTGTGTGTGTGTGTGCACGTGTGTGTGTGTGTGAGCGAGAAGTAGATAGAGATAGAGCGAACGGCACGCTCTAAACACACTATTACATCTGCATTTCCACATCTAACATTTGTTCTCATTAAATTGTCATTTTGGTGTATTTGCTTTGGCATTCCTACATTTCACAGTGTTTGCATCAAATTATGCGGTAAATGAGGCACAAACATGTTACTACACTTAGCTTATATAGAGATTGCAGCATGTTAACTACTTAATACTGGCTTTTAATATATCATCACAGCAGCTTCCACAATCTGATACCAAGGATGAGTAACACAAAAAAACTAAAAACTATCTTGGAACTTTGACAACATCTTTAGACTATCTTTCACCTCTTTAAATTGGTACAGTTTATGTTATATGCTTTCTCAATGGAAACTTGAATTCATAGCATTGTGTTCTGCTCTTACATACATTTCATTTGCAGCTTGCCCTACTGCTGGGTAGCTTCAGTGACCATATTCTTAAAGCACTATGCATGTCCGTATTTGGTCGTTTTACTGGAAAAACAAGTTAAAATCCTTGTTATTTTGATTAAAAACTCTAACAATCTACTTGGGACTGAAAAAACATGATTGGACTCGTACAACGAATAAACAAAATTTCTCATCCCAGAGGCAATTTTGCACACAGGCAATTTTCTGTGCTTGCAGGCAACCTGTACACATCTGTTTGTCTATTATAGTAGTGAATGGAGATGGGTGGGAGGGGGGTGGCCCTGGTATTTTTTTTTTGATCATATCAACAACAGCAGCAGGGGACACGGGGCATCCATCATAACCTTACCACCTCTCTCGCTTGCATGTACTTGAACAGGCCCCACAAGTGGGAGCAATTTTCCATTTTCATTTGTTGACCACTTGACCATGTGCTTTCACCGGCTTTGGGGCGGATGAGCTGCTCTCATTCATGGGCGACTTCTCGTCCTGCACGCACCTGGAGCTCTGCTCTGATGCTCCGGGAGATGACTACAGAGTGCAGGCAGCTTAGCACACACACACACACACACACACACACACACACACACACACACACACACACACACACACACACACACACACACACACACACACACACACACACACACACACACACACACAAACACACACACACACACACACACACACACACACACACACACTCACTCACTTATGGACAAATACTGTACAACAGCACAGAGATACACAAAGGAAAAGCAATAAACATATCTCATATTCTCGCTAGTTATTTCCAGTGATTACCCTGGAACACTTTTGTGATATTTTGTGATATTTGCACATATTACATATATAGTTATTCGAGTACTTGCATTGTGTACATAATGTAGTATAAATTGAACTTTACTTATTTACTTTCCTATTCTTATATTATATTGTTAGATTTTTATTGTTTGCTATAACTTGTGGCATTAAGCACATATTATTGACTCTAATTTATTTTCTCTGTGTGTTTTTATCCTAAATCAGACTGAATCCCCCCCCCACCCCACCCCCACCCCCGATCTATAAAGTATTTCTGATTGTGATTCTGAACAAGGAATATATACAGGAAATCCTAGACACTTTATTTAGTCAAAATTGCAATTGCCAAAATAATTATTACGCTTTTGGGTTCCCTGAATGTACACACAACTGCATGTACCCAGTAGTTCGGGTTAAATCCATTATAAATGTGACACAGCCAAGGCACAGCCATGTTGACGGCCACAATCAAAGCACCCACAACAGCGGATCGATCATAAACACAGCTACATCATCCCATGGCTATATTCAGAATCACAGCTGAAGCCTGTGTGAGTCAGCCTTGGCCGGTGTCAGTGAGTATGGCTGAACCAGCTTCACTAGTTATCTATAGAGCTGCAAAGATACAGACATAGCCTGAGCAGACACAGTGAAGGGCACACCAACCCACTCACTCTGTGGTAAGCACCAGTAGCGCTCTGCTACATGATACTAATACAATATCATAATATGTTATCTGTGAACAAGAGAGGATGCAAAATGTATTGTGAACAATCATTTAAAAAAAAATGTAATTCCCACCATGACCTTTGAGGGGCTTGGTACTGTTTTCTACTATATGGGGTAAACCAGAAATTGATAACACGTACCTGTAGAACTTTGTCGCAGGTGATTTCAAAGCTAAGCTAGGCGTGTTATGTATTATAATAAACTTATGGGGCCATTATTATGGCAGAAGTCTTATATACAAATGTGATTGGAGAGTTACCTAACTGTATCTCAATATGTACAATCATATGAAAAAGTTTGGGAACCCCTCTCAGCCGGCATTATAATTGACTCTGCTTTCACAAAAAAAAGATAATAGTGGTATGTCTTTAATTTACCAGGAACAGCTAAGTACTGGGATGTTTTCCAAACAAAGATTTTTTGAAAAGCAGTATTTGGTTGTATGAAATAAAATAAAATGTGAAAAACTGGCTGTGCAAAAATATGGGTACCCTTGTGGTTTTGTTGATTTTAATGCCTGTAACAGCATGTAAAACTGATGACTTTAAACGCAAAGTTGGTTGGATTATGTTGTTAAGCCTTGAACCTCATAGAATTGTCTGTTTAATCATGAGAAAATGTATTTTAGGTGCCTAAATGCAAGTTGCACTTCTGTTTGACTCTCTGCTGAAGTGAGACAGAATGGGATCATCAAAACAGCTCCCAAAAGATCTTAAAAACAAAGATTATTCATTGTCATGGTTTAGGGGAAGGCTACAAGAAGCTTTCCCAAAGGTTTCAATTGTCAATTTCTACTGTAAGGAACGTTGTCAGGGAATGGAAGGACACAGGCACAGTTGCAGTTAAACCCAGGTCTAGCAGACCAAGAAAAGTACAAGAGCGGCATATGCGGCGGATTGTGAGAATGGTTGCAGACAACCCACAGGTCACCTCCAAAGACCTGCAAGAACATCTGGCTGCAGATTGTGTATCTGTACATGGTTCTACAATTCAGTGCAATTTGCACCAAAACATCTGTATGGCCGGGTGATGAGAAGGAAGCCCTTTCTGCGCCCACGCCACAGATACAGTTGCATGGAGTATGCAAAAGCTCATTTAGACAAGCCAGCTTCATATTGGAAGAAAATGCTTTGGACTGATGAGACAAAAATTAAGTTATTTGGTCTTTATAAAAAGCAGATGTTTTGGTGCAAATTGCGCTGAATTGTTGAACGATGTACAGATACACAATCTGCAGCCAGATGTTCTTGCAGGTCTTTGGAGGTGATCTGTGGGTTGTGTGCAACCATTCTCACAATCCTCCACCTATGCCGCTCCTGTTTTTTTCTTGGTCTGCCATGCCTGGGTTTAACTGCCACTATGCCTGTGTCCTTCCATTTCCTGACAACGTTCCCTACAGTCGAAATTGACAATTGAAACCTTTGGGAAAGCTTCTTGTAGCCTTCCCCTAAACCAGGGGTCTCCAACAGGTCGATCGCGAGCTACCGGTAGCTCGCGGGCGGGCTTTCAGTAGCTCGCCTGATAGGTTGACCGACTTGTAAAAAAAAAAAAAAAAAAAAAAAATTTTTTTTTTACAAGTTAAAAATCTGATGAAGGTAAATGCACCTCCTCCCATGGTCAAAACTTGCGATTTGCGGTAAATAAATGTTCATGGGTCTCAAAGCGTTTCTCTATCAGCTGGTGTGTGTGCTGCTCTGCGGCTCTGCATGCGGTCTTTGGCCTTTGCATAAATGTATTTAATCATGTTAAGGGGAAAAGACAATGTATTTATTATTTCAACTATTGAGTTATTTGTAAAACAGCCTGCTAGTGCAGCCATACAAGATTTATTTTCTGATTGTTCAATGCTGCTTTATTTTTATGTTTTAAATTGGGAAATACATGTTCCAAAACGACCAATAACCTCTGTATTTAAAAAGAAATCAAGCAAGTAGGCTAATAATAACCATTAATGACTTATAGGCTATCGCATCACAGTAGGCCTAATTGTCCACAATAATCTCACAACAGCCCCTATCTAAAAAGGAACTTTAAAAATGTACAACTGTAAGGTCAGTTGTCTGTTTTATTCAAATAAGCAGTTGTTTATTTCTGTAGTGCGTATTGGCATCTTTGAGCAAAATACCCCCAAAATTTTCGGCGCGCCGCATTGCGCCGCGCCTCCTCCACACCTCCTCCACACCTTGACCACGTTGACTAAGACATTTCCTGGGGGAAACACTGTTGCGTCACAATAAGAAGTGTAGTATAGACATTGATGTCAATTTTCAGTGATATGTGGCCCACAAAAAGTGTAAAGTAATGTGTTGGACCTTGGACCTTTGATGGGAAATTATTTATGATAAGCATTGGGTATTGCAATTTCACATGTGCACAAACAGAAGCTTAATTCATTTGATGTGTGCTATGTAAATAAATATAAGCGATTTGATACAAGTAGCTCTTGGTCACTTTAATTTTTTCAAAGTAGCTCTCAGTTGAAAAAAGGTTGGAGACCCCTGCCCTAAACCATGACAATGAACAATCTTTGTTTTTCAGATCTTTTGGGAGCTGTTTTGATGATCCCATTCTGTTTCACTTCAGCAGAGAGTCAAAGAGAAGTGCAACTTGCATTTAGGCACCTAAAATACATTTTCTCATGATTAAACAGACAATTATATGAGGTTCAAGGCTTAACAACATAATCCAACCAACTGTGTGTTTAAAGTCATCAGTTTTACATGCTGTTACAGGCATTAAAATCAACAAAACCACAAGGGTACCCATATTTTTGCACAGCCAGTTTTTCACATTTTATTTTATTTCATACAACCAAATACTGCTTTTCAAAAAATCTTTGTTTGGAAAACATCCCAGTACTTAGCTGTTCCTGGTAAATTAAAGACACACCACTTTTATCTTTTTTTTGTGAAAGCAGAGTCAATTATAATGCCGGCTGAGAGGGGTTCCCAAACTTTTTCATATGACTGTATGTACATGATCACATTTGTAAATGTGTAATACAATTTCTCAATACTGAGATTTGTGAACGTGTACTGGAATCTGAACATTTGTATTCAGAATCTGTGTGTGCAAGAGTTGCTGGCGTATTGAGATTTGTATATTCTGACATGGGGTGGAATTACAATGTTTAGGGGTAAAACAAATGAATGAATACATCTATTTATACAATAAAAAACATAAACTTTTTGTAGTTTCATATGGCTTCCTGTTCAATCCTCTTTCTCTGCTTGTTGGCCCTGCTCCCTGGAACCACTTGCTTCTCTCCCTCCGGCCTCCCCCTCTCCTCCTCTCCCTCTCTCTCTCTCCCAGTCCCTCTCTTTCTCTCTCCCTGTCCCTCTCTCCTGCTCTCCCTCTCTCCCCCTCTCCCCCTCTCCTCTCCCTCTCTCCTCTCTCCCTCTCTCCCCCTCCTCTCCCTCTCACTCCCTCTCCCCCTCTCTCCTCTCCCTCTCTCCCTCCATTCATCCAGCGTTCTCCCTCTCTCCAGACAATGGGAGTGGGGCTGCAGCCAGCCGCCGGGCCCCTCAGGCCCAACTGAGGCTTTTCACAGTGAAGCCCAAGGGCTCCAGGGTAAATCCTACAACTTGGCATGCTAGCGTGCCAGCTAGCGGGATGCCAATGTCCGCCAGCATTGCTGTACTCTTCATTTGCAAACCTCCTCTCTTTGTTTTACAGTGTGTGTGTGTCTCTATGGCTGTATGTTTCTATCTCCAGGCTTTGTCTTCTATTCCTTGGCTTTTTCCATCTTCTTTAGTTCTTCTTTATCCCTGTCTTGGCACAGACCATGAAGTGCTGCATGTCTCCTCTTTACCAGGCGTGCCACATCTAGATTTTAAAATAAGGCTTTATTCTCACAATATTACTGTTGAAAAGGTTACATTTAAAAATGTCTTCCATATAAAATGCTTTCACTAAAGTTGAATTACTTTATTAGTCAATGGCTACATTGAAATTGACCTCTCAAGTTACTGCCCCTGGAGCAGTTTGGGGTTAAATGTCTTGCTCAAGGACACAATGTTAGGAGATGGTGGGCACTGTAGATGTAATAGCAGCCACCACTAGTTTTTCACAAGCAACACTCCTGTCCCGTGCCGGGGATCGAACCAGCGTCCTCATGGTTAGTGGCAGTGGCGGCTGGTGAATTTTCTTTTAGGTGGGGCTGAAAGTTTCTAAACCAAACCCCTGTAGAGGGATCTGGGGGGGATCCTCCCCCAGAAGATTTTTTTGTGATTTTCACATACAAATGAAGCATTCTGGTGCATTCTGACAAAATAATAAAGACAAAATAGAAAATTTCCTTACAAAGACAAATGGGGCAGGGGAACTAGGTTTTAACTACATTTATTTGCCTTGTAGAATTCAACAAGATTAAAAGTGCAAATACATCAATAACAATTGAGAATTATACACAAGTTAACATTCTCTCTCTCTCTCTGGCGTTAATCGGTATCACACCCAGAAGTACAAGCCTTCAAAGACTGAATAAGAGATAATAAAAGTTGAAATAAATCATCAGCAAGTGCTGGGAAACAAGTGATTATGATCACTGATAAAATTAATACATAAACACAAATTGTGACCATATGTCTTGTGTGCGTCACACCACCATAGGTTTGCAGAGAACTATATATACAGGTATATACAATATGCACACTAAAGGCATGATGCCAACATAGGTTTGCAGAGAATTATTTACAATATGCACACTAAAGGCATGATGCAAACATAGGCAATAGGTGAGGTTCTAGTGTTATGCACTTGACAATCGCATAAACAACCAATGAGATAATGATAAGTCTAGCAGTAATCATACATGCTCAAAGTTTAAAAAAGCACTGCATAATATTTTGAGCTGCACTACTCATAGACTGTAGAAGAGGGGGGAAAGCTGCTACTACAACTGCTAATAGGGATGCTAACGGACCACGAGCAGAGAGTTGTGTATCTCCTGCTCTGACCGCAGTTGGGAGGGACTGCTGCGCGAGGACCGGGCCGCCTGTCAGTGCTCTGTGACGGGGAAGGGGCCGGGGAGTCTCCCGCTGCTCGTTGAGAAGAGTTAAAAGTGATACTTGTCTTGGCGAAAAAGTCACCAATAACACCAGAAAAAAAGCTAGAGTTGTCGCTTGTAGCTGTTTAGAAAAAAAAGTCGCCAGGGGGGTTGAAAAGTCGCTAAATATAGCGACAAAATCGCTAAGTTGGCAACACTGCACGCGACTCCGCGAGCAACTGATCCGAACGTTGTTGTTATTGTTGCCAGGTACTGGGCGCCAATGCCAGCGCCCCAAACCCTTCGTTAAAGATGAATGGCAATAGAAATTGATATGGCCACTCTGAGTAAATGAGGGTTTGGGGCGCTGTGAAATGGCCCCCGTAGAAGCTAAATGCTTGAATTTCGCCATTAAATGTAAATACAGTGGCAGAATATAAATTCAGTGTGCATAAGTAAAATTAAATAGTTAAGTTGCCTCAAATTAACACACACAAAAAAAAGATTATTTTTTTCTTTTTTTTTTTTTTGGAGGGGGGGGTGCCCTAGCGCCCTCTATGGGCCAGCCGCGACTGGTTAGTGGCCTCTCTTTCCTCTAGGTCTAGGCCATCCTAATACTACTGTTAAGGTGCAAACACACCACACGCGTTACACTCGTACAGACGCGTATCAAATCTGCAATTTTTCCATAGGGAACCATTGGTTTACGCACGTGCATGGCGCGTAGATGCGTTACTCGCGCTAAAGCAACATTTTAGCCACGTTAGCCACGTATGAGCCGCGTATATTCGCACCTAACGCCCCTAAGCACCTACGTGCGAAGTTCAACAAATTTCAACTTTTTACGCTCCTACGCATGACGATTAGCCACGTTGGCCAATCAGCGTTAGGCTTGGCCCGACGTCACATACATTGGCACGGTCGGAGAACAGTATACACAGAGGCTGAGTGACACCGAGGAGGAAAATGTATTGCAGGCGGCCCGGTGCTGTATGACAGCAGCTCGGGAATAGAGGACGTGGGCAAAGTAAACCAGGAGAATGGACTTCCTGGTTAATTCAGTGAATATGTGTGGCTGTGCTTTAGCCGTATAGCATTAGTTAACTCACCCTGTTGTGTGCGGGTGGCTAGCGCCTCATATTATGAACCCAAACATGACAGCTATGTCCGGGGGACTTTCACAACAAGTACAGCGAAGCACCGGTGTTGATCTACGCCAGCCACGGTCCCCTGTCACAGCCAGGTAGGGTAATGTTGGCTACTTGCCTTTATGTTGTGCCGCCGTGCACCGATGCTGCTGTAACTGTGTTTGTTATGTAGCTGCCGTGAATATGCAATGCTGTTTTAATGCTAGGTTATTTGTGCTGTTCAGTTTGTCTTTTGGCACAGTTGTTGGCCGTGTTGTTGTTGTTTTTGTGCGGACATGCACGCTGTTGTGTCGGGTTGGGTCTGATCGCAGCCATGGTTGATTAGGGGAAATAGTCGTTAAAGAAACCAGTGTACATTTAATTATTAGCTTCCAGTACAACAGATATTATAATTTTTTTCAACACAAATAGTCCTTGCTACTGACTGATGCTGCAACCGCGTTTACTGCCACAACTCAACAAATCCTATACACAACCACTCTGTGTCTAGCAACACACACACACACACACACACACACGCACACACACACGCACACACACTGCACTGCCCTTTGCGTTATCATGAGCCAGAGGGCCAGTGAAGGAGTGGGCTGGACAGCTATATAAAAGGCCAATGGCATGAAGAGTGATGGGGCCCGGGACACTGTATCCGCTATTCGGCCTTCATTTGCTCCATCTGACCTGCTCCTCTGCCCCCCCCCCTTCCTTCTCCTTTCATTTACGCCTTTATGGAATCATTTGCATATTGCATTGGCTCTGCTGTTTTTTTTGTTTTTTATTGAGGTCGTTTTTATCAGCGTCGCATGGCAGTCGTGACAACAATAAATCCAGTTTTACTCCCAGACAAGGATGACCTTTTTGTTCTTTGTCTAATCAAGCTGTTCCAGGTTAAGTCCATACACAGACAACAGGCCTGTCTCTCTTCCTCCGTTTGTCTCTGGTTATCAGCTGAATAAATAGAGTGATCCCAGGCTGTGTTTGGGTTGGTGGAAGAGGGGTAACAGGGAGGGAGTAAGGTAGAGGAATAAGGCAGCAGGCTAGAGTCAATGATTGGAGAAGCATACATAGATATACACACATACACTGACAGGTATCGGTAAGCAGGCAGGTTTACAGGTGAAAGATTTACTCTGCGTTCCAATCCCCATACTTTCCTGATATTTAGTACGGTAGAAAAAGATTTAGGATATATCCCAGTTCTCGTGGTCAGATTTAGCATGCTTAAAAAATACCCGGTTGCCTACTACTACATCTGCTCGAGATTTTTTTGTGATGAAATAAGCATGCTAAGTGGGCAATTCTAACCTACAATCCAGTGCACACCTGAAGGTGACGTCACATCGAAGGAGCCTTCGTATGAAAACAACCGGGGATGCGGCGGATATAATAGCAAGAGGCAAAATCAAGGGGCAATGTTATGATGAAATCATTCTGCATGTTCTCAATGCTTGCACCTTTCAGTACTTTTAAAGTTTAGTATTGGCACTTTTAATCAAGTGGTATTGTAATAGGTGTCTTGTTACTAGTAACAGAGAACATTTTCTAGTAAAGTATCTAGTCTCACTCAGGTATGGTTTTCAGGTTCTCTTTACAACACTTGCAGTCAGATTATGTGAACTTGAAACAGTCAAAGTGTGTGGGTGTATGACAGGTCTGGAACAGGGAAAACAATACTTATACACCCTGCTTTTGTTGTCAACAGGTAGAGTGTAAGTCACTCCCTCACCTGTATGCACGATATCAAAAGAACTCTTCAAGTAGTTTTAGCTCATCATAAAAATGGTTTTGGCATTTGTACACGAATGTAGTGTATATGTTGATGAAAGGTTGAATCCAATTTGAAAGTATTTTGAAACTTATCAACAAATAAAATCAATGTAATATCAAAGATAGAATACCATAATGACTGTATTCTACTGATGGAGTACAACAAGAAAAAGCAGGACAAAATAACACATTGTTTAATGTAATATTGTCCAATGTGTTTGACGGAAAGTCCGTAGTGGATTTTTTACTCGGACACTAATGCTGAGCAAGTGCTGCTATTTGATTTCAAGCAATACCAATTCCAGAATACTGACACTTGTACATTTTCACCTTTTTGTATCAATCCCCACTCAATCAAGAGTCACCTTCAGTATATCAAGTATTAGTCTTTATCAGTAAATCATCAGCAGTAAATGAACAGGATACCATTAAACACTCCTATAGTTTCTCTGGTCCCTCCTAACCTACAGTATCACCCTGGCAAGTTAAGATACTCTACACCTGAGCGTCTCAATTTGTTCAGTGATTGCTACATCTGCACCTGCAGCCCTCTGTGTACCCCCCTCACACACACGCGCGCGCACACACACACACACACACACACACACACACACACACACACACACACACACACACACACACACACACACACACACACACACACACACACACACACACACACACACACACACACACACACACACACACACACACACACACACACACACACACACACACACACACACACACACACACACACACACACAAACACACACACACACACACCTACCTCCCTTAGCACTGAACTGCGACCTGATCTGAGACAGCTGCTGCAAAGGATTAAGTCTGGTTATTAAACAAACACAGCTCTGCAGCGCTTGGCGGGGGCCAGGGGCAGGGGGCCAGCTCCAGGGCCCGCTGAGAGTGAGCTATCCCTGGGGAGAGGTAGAGAGAAGGGCCCCTGTGTAATCTGATGAGCCCCTAAAGCTCTTCATCAGGGCTGTGCTGAGAAAGACTTGTTGTGTCTTCACATCCGTATGCATTTACCATAGAGAGAGGACGCTTCACGTTATCAGTTCCAAATGCAAGGGCATAGGTTTCATTGGGATGACGCATTGAGCTGGGGGTGGGAGGTTCCTCATGGTCCATCTGAATGTGTTTAATTGAGGGAATATTCAAAATCCAGCGCAAAATTGCCCCATTCCTATGCAAATAAGTCTTCTTGCAAATAGCACCTTATCCTCAAAGGCCAGTGCTAATTGCAACAGGCCGTTTAAATTATACTGAATTGATATTGAGTCATATTATGGGGGAAATCTACAGGAAGTGGGTTTTGTACTTACATAGGTAAGAAAGTGAAGTGTATTAGGTTAACAGCCGGTTAGATGGTATGGTCCACTTTAGGGGTGTCTGAAATTGTTTGGAAATATGTAGTCAAACAACGAAGGATATATTGATCTTTTCACATCATGAACTGTGATTTTCACACATGTACCTCTTCTAAATATTGAGGGGGGTATGTCCCCTGCATTCCCCCCATAAAACCATATGCCAATGTCCATATGCATAGCTTGAGTGAGGCAGTCATTTTCACAGCCGATGGCCTTTCAGCCCTTGACAGTTAAAGGACTGATCACAGCTCCATTTCAGATAAAGGTGAAGTGTCTTCCTCCTCTACCTTTTGGTTCTTTTGTCACTCCAGACAGAGGTCATGTCCAAAGATTAACTCAGAGAAGCAGCGCCAAACGCTGCAGGGAACATCTATCACTCGCACATGCAATCATGCTAAATGTGTCTTTTGCATCCCCCCTTTGTTTCAAAAGAAGGAAGGCAAGAAGGGGAAAGGGGGGTTTCCATCTCTCTTGTAGATGACAGTCCCCATTAAAACGCTGAGCGTGCTGAGGACTGAGCCTGTGAGACGGCCGCAACTTGTTTCTCACACTGTTGTGACAGCGAATGCAAATAGCCCGACTTTCCCCCCGGAGAGGCACGGAGAGTGGCAGGCGGGAGAAATGCATAAAAAGAGGAGTGTTAAAAAAAGAAAGATGAGTAGGACCGAAAAAATGACTCTGTTAATGACTTCTCCTTCCTCGGCCCTGCCATCAAAATATTATATCAATAATTGCAGGGGAAAAATTAAACAAGTAAAACAATGAGACGGCCCCGGGCGGGGGCTGCCTTCCCCCCCTCCAAATGAGTCTGTGCATTTTAGAAGAAGGTCACTTCCTCCTCTGCTTCCCTAACAGCCCCTCCCCCGCTTCCATCTGATCACTGACACATTCTTCGGCGTGATAGCGCTGACCTGAGTTTGAATTTAGAGTGTTCATTAATAGCATATTATGCCATATGCTGGCTGCACTGTCTTATTGTAATGTCTGGCACTGGTTTAAGAATTTGTAATTAGTGCTGTTATAATGAAGGGAACTGTAGGGGTTAATGCTAACTGTGGCGCAAGAAAGAGATTTGCACTTTGGATCACAAACTGGTTTGGATGGTTTATCTGCTGACCCAATGGCTCACCAACTGCACACTGGGAAAATACCTGGTTTAACAAGCGTTTCAGAGGCATAAAATCGGTCCCTGCGGAAATTTTTAGTGATGCATATTTGGTGTTTATTTGATCATTATGAATCACTCACTATTGATCACTATTAGCAGCCAGGAGAATGAGACAGGTCAGTCATGGCCTGAGAGACCACGAGCTCCCAGGCAGCAGGCTGGTGCTATGGGAACCAACACACGGGCATCGGTCAAGAGGACGTCACACACCAAACTACGTAGACATACTTCTGAAAGATGTGGGAGCAGAAAGCACTGGCGAACTAGCCAGATGCATGGAGGATCCAGAGGATTGGAAGCACCACTGGAGGACAGTTTGGAAACTCCCTTGCGAATGCGAGTTTGTGACGCCAACAGTCGCATCCCAGTGAGACAGGGGCTTTAGGCAGTGTTGTCCTGGCGTATATAGCAGCTTTTTGCTCCACACACTCAGCCCTGGTTGTGTTTCCTCACATGCCTCCACCGTGTTCCCACCAGAACTAATTCTCATTCATAATGATCTTCATGGGCGGCATTGAAGGATGAGGGTTTGAGCGGCTTTTTGCCTTGGCGCTGGCCCAGCACTCGCAGCCCTGATGTGCTCTCATAATTATGCTGTCCGTGTTAAATGCCTATTGTGTCAAATGTGCAGTGCAGCTGCCAACAAAATGGAGAAAATGGAAGGGATTGTGTTCCATCTCCAGTTCAGTAAATAATAATTGCATACAATGTGGGTTATGCTTAAAACCCTATCCTCATAAAAGATATTCATTCTGGGAGAAATGTATGGAATAAGACAATGACACAAGGAAGTCTTGTGTTGGCTGCTGAAAACAGACACACACACACACACACGCAGGCACGCACGCACACACACACACACACACACACACACACACACACACACACACACACACACACACACACACACAGATTAGCAAGGAGAAGCTGCTACTAACCATGCTCACACAGCCAAATACAAGTTTCAACTGTGTGTTTCAGTTTCAGTTCAGTTTATTTCGATCACACAGATTCACAACATTACATACATAAGTAAAAAAGAAACACAAAAAAACTAAACAAAAAAAAATCATTCATCAGTCAGCTTGATTTATACATTGACATTGCTATAATTAACTGTATATGTTATACATAATACATGTAAAGTTATGACACAAGACAAAATAAATCCACAATACATAATTCACATTGCCATTCATGCCTCACTTTTATATTTGTTAAGCATCTTCTTTTTCAGTATTTTTTTAAATCTTTGTACCGTGTTGCACATTTTAATTTCTTCATCCAAGAAAATTCTACATTTAAGTGCGTTTGAGTTTATACATAATGTATTGGTTGGTTCAAGATATTCTGCTCTATTAATGATTCTGATTGCCCTCTTTTGTAAAATAAAAATAGGGTTGGTAACAGTTTTGTACGCGTTTACCCATATTTCCACACAGTATGTAATGTATGGTAATATTAAGGAACAGTATATGTGTAATGATTTTGAATCGAGTACATCTTTTGTTTTATATAGTATTGCGGTGGACATGGATACTTTTTCTTTTTACTTGTTTTATATGTGGTTTCCAGCATAATCTGTGCTCTATGATCACTCCTAAGAATTTGTTTTCATAGAACTTAGTTTTCTTTAAGTTTAAAGACAACTTATTAATATCAAACCATCGTTTTAGGATTTTCAGTTATTTCTCCACTGTATCCATGTGAGTTTGTTCCTATATCTGAACCAATGATTAGGTTCTCAATTATTTTCTGTCATGCCCCCCCTCCCCCCTAGGGGACAGAATTTTTTTCGCGCCCCCCCTAAATTGAAATACTATTGAGAACCTGCTAATATTTATTTATTTATCTGTACAAAACCACTGTATGAGTTTCTGGCATGAGCATTCTGCATACAATCACCTTATTATCAGATTAGATAACAACAATTAGCTGAGATAACTTCTGCAGCAAAAAAACTCAAAGTTCAGTTTATTAGCTCAATTTGTAACATTTAAACAAGACTGCTCAGTCTGTGTGAATCTCAGGACAGAGAAACAAGAGCAAATGATTCACTGAGGTTTGCATTTCATTCAAAACATTTTTAAACTGTAAACATAGTTAAGGTGGTGTTTTTATTATTATTATAGGCCAATAGGCCTTCTGTGAAGCGATTAATTAATAAGCAATGTTATTATTATTAAGTTATTACTTGCTTGATTTATTTTTAAATAGCCTACAGCAGGGCTATTCAATAGGCGGCCCGCGGGCCAGGTGCGGCCCGCGAAGGAATATTTACTGGCCCCCGCCTTGACTACCGACCGTCCCCAAAAAAAAAAAAAAAAATTGTATTTTTAGTGGTGCACAATCAATGTACTAGCACGTGTGATGTGTGCTTTTGCATGGTCATAACTGCACGAAAGGCCGCGATCTGCAGTAAATAAATGTGCACATGTGTCTCCAAGCTTTTCTCTATCAGCTGCTCTGTGTATGCAGCTTTGCGGGCGCGATTGTACCGCAGTGTAAGTGTATTGTCCATTATTTGTATTTAGTGTGTCTGCATAATATTGCACCAGTAGAACTTTGCATGTTTGCACAAAATTTGTACCTTCACATAGCAAGCAAAATTGCACAACTGTAAAGTCAGTGTCTGTAGTTTTTTTGTATTCAAATAAGCAGTTTATTTCTGTACTGTGCATTGGCATCTTTGAGCAAAATACAGCCAAAATTTTTGCCGCGGCGCAGGCCTCCCATGACCCTGGACAGTGACCCCTTGACAAACACATTTTTTGGGGGAACCACTGTAAGGTGTTGCACTTAGAGTAGCCTACATTTATTTATATGTTTTTTGATAAGCTGTTGCACTCTTAGTAAACCTAGGCTTACCTGTATTTTGATAAGCTGTTGCACTTAGAGTACATTTATTTCTATGTATTTTGATAGACTGTTGAAGAGTTAACCTATTGTGTTTTCCTGAACTGATAAGATTGTTAAACACTTAAACAACAGGCAGCCTATGTTAATCAAATAGGGATTTTTTTTTGATAAGCTGGTGAACTCTATTTGATAAAATAAAGACAATATATGCACTCCTATGTCGTTGTAGTGTTTTATAGTATATGTAGCTATTGATGTGATGCTCATCAATTTTAAGCATTTTTTTCTGGCCCCTCATTTTGGATCATTTCCACCAACCGGCCCCCATTCAAAACTAATTGAATAGCCCTGGCCTACAGAGACACATGTGGACATTTATTTACTGCAAATTGCGGCCTTTCGCGCGGATATGACCATACACAAGCACACATCGCGCTTGCTAGCACTTGAAAAAAAAAAAAATATGTAGCCTATATTTTTTATTTTATTTTTTTGGTCAGTTGGAATTCAAGGCAGCCCGCGCCCCCCCGACAACTCACGGCGCCCCCCCCCCCTCCGGTGCGCCCCACCATTTGAGAAGCACTGGATTAATCAAACATGGACTGTCCTTTCTCAATATGTAGTAAATTAATGCAGACTTCACCTAACAAAGGGAAGAGTTTGCACCAATAAAGAACTAAATGGTTCAAACAAAGATTATCAGGCCATAGGTCGAGAGCTGAACAACACTACATCAACAACATTTTGATTTTCGGCAAAAGTTCCTGGGCATAAGAGCAGAGGCACGGGGGGAATAAATTCTGCTGCTCTCCTAGCAGTTTCAAACTCATCATTACATATCTGAGGCTATAAGTAATCACTGAATGACACCTGCACACTGAAAAGTTGCTAAATGATTTTGATATTATGGATACAGATTAAAAAAAAAGTGACAGGTCCACTTGTATTTCCTGTTAGAAGAAAAATATCAACAAATTGATCCACTGTGTGCATAAAATGTCATATTAATTGTCCGACAATATAGGCTGTAAATGGATTTACGTTTAAACTGCATCATAAATGATTAAACCTAATGTTGAGGGAATAAAATATAAGAAAAAAGCATTATTTCTGAAGTTTGACTTAATTAGAAAGGCCCTTTTGTCAGGCTTAAAACACATTAAAGCACACACAAGGCTTATTTTCTCTCTGAAACTAAAGGGAGATGATAGAGAGAATGGTCAGACAGACAGATTTCTTCCTGGCGGTTTGTTTTTTTAATATTATTATAGACTAGTATTGTTGCTTGATTAAGATGGGATCTGTGTTTTTATTTCTTTAAAAACAAATTTAAAATATTAAGGACATTTACCTTGACCGGTGGTCGTAAGTGACTTGTGGTTTATTTGAATGTGTTCTTGTTTGCTTGGTAATGACATTGATTTAGAATACTTGATGTATTTTGTGATGTACTGTGTAATATTGGTATGCTCTTGATGCTTTCAGTCACCAAGGCTGTGTTCCAATCAAAGGTGTTGAGCTTCATTTTAAATCATTGTATTCCACTGATTAAAGTTCATGGTCACTGCTTGAATTGGGTGGTTATGTAGATAACAATCGCCGTGACGTCATCATGAATTTTTTTTTTATTAAGTAGTTTAATTATGGGATGATTGCTCTGAAGGCCTGGGTGTAAAAGACACGGCCTGGCAGATGTATGCTTAGTTAATTCTTAACTAATTATTATAAGTCTGATTATTACATGTTGTACAGCATGTGTATGCATGCCACACATTCTGCGAAAAAATTAGATTTTCGGCAAAAGTTCCTGGGCATAAGAGCAGAGGCGCGGGGGGAATAAATTCTGCTGCTCTCCTTGCACATGACAGTGCACATAAATATTCAATAAATTAGCTGCGGCCGTTTTATAGATTGATCAGTCATCTCTGGCACACTGTGACAGGCAATGCTGGGGCTGAAATATTAATGCTGACAAATTAGGGATTTTTTTCTGAGTAAATGATGTCACATTGCACGGCTTCACTCAAATTGACTCCCTGGCACGAGGGCACATTTGCCAGCTCTGTAATATACTGGCCTCCCCTTAGCGTTCCAAAAGCCCTTTACCCTCCTCTATCTCATCCCTCGCTCTCTCCCTCGCTCTCGCTCCAGACTCAAAATGACATTCATTATTTTATCGTTAACTAGGAGTCATTCTTTTTTTTTCCTGCAGACCAGGAACTAAAGAGAAAAAGGAAAAGAGGAGAAAATGAGGCACCCGAAAGGCCAAATCACAGCTTGGCTAGGTTTCACACGTGGCAATTGGAGCTCTTCTCTTGGTGACCCGCGGCCCCCTGTTTGAAATGGCAGAGTGTGTGTGTGTGTGTGTGTGTGTGTCTTGGTGTGTCGTTGTATCGCTGTAGCAGGCGAAGAATGTGAGTGACTCTCTGGGGAAATCCAGCTGCATGTACCAGGCAGAGCGAGGCTGGGTCGGGGGGTTGAGGGCCACAGACTGTCTGTCACAGTCTCCAGCAAGGATTTCACAAGCAGCTCCAATCACAGACGGACAGAATCAGGCCTCGGCTCACTCACCGATATGTCACCATAGTAAATACAATTAGACACTCTCTATGCCTCCGTGTGAATGCAGGGACAAGCACTCACAATTATTCATGAACATCGTAGTTGGTGGTGTAGTGGTTAGATCTGTGTAGTGGTTTTGGTCTGTGTGAGGGGAAAGATATTAGAATAACTCTTGACCCACCAACATGCACCTGTTCCTTTGCTTATTGTCTTGTCTTGGCCTTTGATCCAGTTTTACCAACTTCAGCCATGTGTAACAAAATTTATACCTGCTTAGCACCAAGCAGAAGGCAGCCATAGTGACTTAACTCTTGTATTGTTTTCACTTTTTGGACCCTCTGGTACTGTTTTCAAATTATTTGGGTTTTGAAAGGACTACAGATTTTTTTTTTAAACATACAAATATTTAACATATATTGCCTTTATCTCAATTCCAAGCCATATATATAAAACATTTGTGATCAACGATTGTAATAATACAGTATTTGCTAAATGACATTCACCAATGAAAGTGTAATTAGTTTTTTTCATTATAAGAAAAGTTATAACATATGCTATTATTAAGACTTGGCATACATTTAGTTCAAATTGAAATGCAAATATTGGCAGCTAGATGGTCAAATGTTTTTCTCTTGGGTTGGTGGGGAATGAAAACATGGTTAAAAGAGAGGCATAGTTGAAATTACAAAATATTCCAAATGAATGATAAGGGGTGTCTGCTGGTGTGTAAATATGCCACAGTTTGCTGCTGTATAAGTCTAAAATACATATGTCAATATTTTAGTTATACATGTCATGTAGAAATATCGCTTTAACACACTAATAAGTGGGGGGTAAAGCGGGTCGACCTTTTACATGGCAGATGAGGGTCCATTATTTAAACAGAACGCAAAAATGTGGATCTCTTCATTTTCTAAATTCTTCTAATCGTCAGACTGTTTTGAGTTAGATGAAGGTTTCCAATCATATTCAGCCTGATCTAATTGTTTACGCCAGTTATAATTATCAATTTAAAACTCCAAAGGTTGACGAGATAGGCTAACAAAATAAAACACCATATCCAAAAATGGAATGGAATGTTATTAGATTGACTGTTTTTCCAAGACCATATATTATGGTTCATATCCCCCAAAAATCGATGTATTCTTTAATTCATCCCATATTTCATTATAATAAATACATAATAAATGCATTGGTTGATAATTTTTTATTTATTTAAATATACATGTGTACAAATTCCCCAAGACTCTCTCTGAACTTAAACTAAGTTGTTTGCTTCGTAGGTGATAATATTTACAGAATATTTGTAATGCTTTCCAAAGGCAAAAAAATATATAAATATTGTCCACCAGCTACGTCGTTATATATGATCTCCTTATCATTTTGGTACAAATTGTGTCCCTATACCTCTCTGGGGGGAATGTTGCGTGTTATGTAATGTTGCTGAGTGAGACGTACAGCCCGACTTCACATTTACTTATGCATGGCTTCTGTAATTTACCCTTGTGCGTTTTCTAGTGGACAGAAAAGAAAAGGCCCCACTCAGCAATAAGGCTCAGCTCATCTGCTGCTAGTCAGCCTGTAATGAATGAGGCCTGCGTCTCCAATCAATACTATCTGTGAGGAATCACCAGCTGGCCGGACAGCCACAGTGTGTGTGTGTGTGTGTGTGTGTGTGTGTGTGTGTGTGTGTGTGTGTGTGTGTGTGTGTGTGTGTGTGTGTGTGTGTGTGTGTGTGTGTGTGTGTGTGTGTGTGTGTGAGAGAGTGTGTGTGGAGTTACTGGTTGGTTTGCTGTACCTCTCATGTATGTGATGGCATTTCCTTGTTTGGGTGGGTTTTGTCAGCGCTGCATGTAAACCTAAATGGGGTGGTCCCATATTGTATGGGCCTTCACTCAGAATAGATGTACAGAAACATTTTAGTGAAGCTTACAAAATCAGATTTCTCTCCTCTGAATTTGTAGTTAATACATGATGTGCAGAGCAGAAATACAGTTATCAAACAAACTCTCATGCTAGGAAGGCCTTGATTGTAGCAGTGCTTTTTTTAATCAGAGAAAGAAACATAAGTTACTAAAAGTGAAATGTTGACAGAGTTTCCCAATTTTTTTGATTATTTGCTGTTGTTATTTGCACTGGAATCAATGCCACTTTTACTTTTGTGTCAAAGATACAGATTTTTTAAAGACATAAACTGCTGGAAATAAAACGTATTTCTCAAAACCCAATGAAGACATGCCTGTCGTATTTATTTCTTATCTTTTTTAAAACATTTTTAAAAACTTTTTCATGGACCAGCTGTTAACCTGGAATGTGTTTTATTATAATA
>NC_137232.1:4476700-4544200 GCF_949987685.1 Ammodytes marinus
ACCAATTGAAACGTGAGACCAGATTTCTGGTCTTTTTGATAAAGCTTCAACGGAGCGTGTCCAGACCGACACGCGCAGCAAATTTAATTTGCCAGCGCCTAGTGGCAGGTCTGGGAATGCCAGGCTACAAGTTAATGTGAATCAGACTGAGATATTTAGGCGCTGGTCACACAAGGAGGAGGCAGAGTGCATTATGGGTTGTCACGATTACAGGCAGCAGCAAGAAGATAGCTATCATACTGCATTGATTTTGACCATCCTTTTTTTTTTTATCTATACCGTGTGAATCTCCAACTTCATAGTTGTATGAAATTGCTCAAGTATCCCATTGATATTTGATATATAACATAAGCTATGCTTTTATCAACCGCAATCAAGGAACTGCAACATTTGATCTGACACAGATGACACAGATACAGGCTAGAGATAAAAGTATGGTCTCATCTATCCGGTCGTGCAAAAGTCTCCGTGGACATTTCTTTGTTATTGTCTCATTGGCCTGAGAAAGTGTTTTCAATTTCCAACAGCTTTTATTTTCCCCACTCAACGCGGTAGATTCCCCTCAGCTTTGTGAAGTGAGAGCCTTGGATGAGGAGGGCTTGTTCCAGAATGGAGTTTAGATTTGAAAGATAAAATAAAAGGTTAAAAGTGAAGCACATCATCGAATAATTGTCATTGCTGTTGAGTAACCCTCCTTTAAAAAAACTTGTGTTACATCTTCAACCCTGAGAGTACCCGTAGATCCAGTCATGGTCCATCAAGCTCTCTAAGGTCATTTTGTGTGTTCCCCATGTTTCTTGTTGTTCATTTTTCCCATTTTAATTTAAAAGTTGCCTGGCTTCTCTTTCCAGATCCTGATCCTTCCTCACTTTTTTCTGCTATTTCACCTTTGTGATACTAGCGAATTCTGCCAAGATGTGATATACCTGTGTTATTTACACACAGTTTAGGCCATGTCCACACGTACACTACTGTTTTAGTAACCTTATTTTTTCTGTTTGATTTTTCCATTTTTCCCACAAGCAAACATCTCAACTGGACCCTTAAACCAGAGTTTTTTTGGAAACACTGACCAAAGTGGAGATTTTGGAAAATAGATTTTGGACAACTCTGTATGATCAAATAACTCACAATGTTCTTTGATCGTAATTGGCGTGGCACATTATCACCACCTAATGGCCTGGCATGATTATGTCTGCGTTTTTTAATTGTCACAGAGAAGGCTCTCTGCAATTTTGGGACCCTACCCAACATTTGGCAATGGAAACGCCAATATAAGCGGACTGAGCCACTCCGAACCGAGCCGCTCTGCGTTTTATTTATATATATATATATATATATATATATATATATATATATATATATATATAGATATACAGTATATATATATATATATTAGTCTCTGTGTCCCTCCTTCTCTGTGCCAGTTCATCTTTGTTGTCCATCCTAGTCAGACCTACCAGCAAGCATTCCTTGTGTTAGCTGTAGGGACGTAACGATATGAAATTTTGAGTACGATACAATATTGCGATTGATATCACAATATCACGGTACGATATTAAGAGCGGAATTAATTTCCCTGATTTCCAACTGACCAAAAAAAAAATTATTTTGTCTTTTTTTTTCTTTAAGTGCTAGCAAGCACGATGTGTGCTTGTGTATGGTCATAACCGTGCGAAAGGCCGCGATTTGCAGTAAATAAATGTCCACATGTGTCTCCAAGTGTCTCTGTAGGCTATTTAAAAAGAAATCAAGCAAGTAGACTAATAATAACATTAATGAATTATTGGTTATATTGGCCTATACTAATGTTTTGAATGAAATGCAAACCTCAGTGAATCATTTTCTCTTGTTTCTCTGTCCTGAGATTTACACAGGCTGAGACTTGTTTAAATGTTACAAATTGAGCTAATAAACTGAACTTTGAATGTTTTTGCTGCAGAAGTTATCTCAGCTAATTGTTGTTATCTAATTTGATAATAAGGTGATTGTATGCAGAATGCTCATGCCAGAAACTCATACAGTGGTTTTATACAGATACATAAATAAATATTAGCAGGTTCTCAATAGTATTTCAATTTAGGGGGGGCCCGAAGAAATTTCTGTCCCCTAGGGGGGGGGCATGACAGAAAATTATTGAGAACCACTGGTGTAAACAACAGCCCACGTGAGACGTGACTGTTCAGTTCAAAATTAGAAGTCATGTTTCAGTGATAAGATGTTGTGTCAATGTGGTATTGTTTGGTTTCCAATGTTGGTGTGGCCCATACAGTCGGGAGTGAGTGCTACCTTGCTCACGAGACTCTCCAAAATGACCGAGGGCATTTACCATGCAAGCTGGCCTGTAATACCTTGACACGGTATCACAAGAAAAAACTCACGGTTGACATTTGTGGCCTTTTCATATCGCGAACGGCCATTTTGCGGTATACCGTTACATCCCTATTTAGCTGTAAGTGATTTTGACCAGTTTTCTTTTTTTCTTTGACACCAATTTTGCCTACCCCTTTGCGGATACTTCTGCCTTGTTGATCGATTGCCTTTTTATTTTGGCAGACCTGATAGTTCATGGTCACCCCTCTTTCGTGGTTTTTCAACATTAACATGGGTCCCCAGTGTCACAACAGACTCCCAAAGCATAAGAAAAAAACAGACCTCACTCTTTTTCTCCACCTTTCTGAAAACATGTGTTCAAAGGCCCCAGTCAGATTATTTTCCCCATTATGACATCACAAGGAGAAAGCCAAGCCCCCTCATTACCAACCTTATTTAGCACTACTTCCACCTGTGATAAGCCATACACCCTCAGATACCCCTGAATCTAACCGGCAGTTAGATTACAACCAGCAGTTATATTCAAACCAAATCAGAGCAGACTAGGCTTTTAGAGACAGTCCTTAAAACGGAGCATTTCAGACAGAGGCTGGAAAGAGGAGATTCAGCAATGGCACTGTGAGAAATATATGGGGCTTTTTGTACACTACACCATGAAAACAGTTTATAGTAGAAACCCACATTACAATGTTGAACCTGAAAATGAAAATGATATGTCACCTTTAAAGATCCTTTGGGAATGTAACTATTGTGTTGAGTCCTGCTTGTGAGTCCTCCAGCCAGTCTTCATCACAATGTTAAGGGAGGAAATGCGTAATAAGCCCCCCACCCCCCCCCCCCCCCCCCCCCCCCCCCCTCCACACACACACACACACGCACACACTTGGCCTCGTCCTCTCTGCATGGCAGGATAACACAAGGACTCCCATCTCCTGAGCTAAGCTCTTTGGCAAACATAGTGCTGATTAAAACAAACAGGCCAGGGAGGACAGGGCAAACAGGACTGGTTCAGCGGGACGCCTGGAGATGGCATGAAGCAGAAGGCAGCTGCCTGTCAGAGGAGTCAGCACCGAGGCAGAGAGCACAACCTTTGGTGCTGCGTTGACATCACCAGCAACAACACAGCAATTTGAAAGGGATTTATGAATTGGTTTTATTCGTGCAAGTTTTGTTTTTTGTTGCAATTTCTGTCTCCAAAGGTTTTTCATCCAGATCATGGAGGTGAATGTCTGTCGGTTAGTATCCACAGCATTGACAACAATTCAACAGCAAATGATATTTCCATAAATGAGGAATTTTCAGGTTTATTTTTCAAATATGTGAAAAATTCTAAGTAAGATCCTATTCCCCTCCATTTTATTGGGGTGGAGACATATCTCTAAATCAAGGCAAAACTGACAAATAAGTGAACTGTGACACGGTGAAAACACGATAGACAAAATATATTTTATCTTTTGTTTTCAACTTTAAAAACAGAAAACGTCCGGAATAAAAACTTGTATTTGATGCATTTAAAAAATATATATACTGTAACAGGGATTTCCTTGATCTTTACAAGATTAATATACAATTCAATTAAGATGACTCTTGTAGATAATCAAATATAAGTCTTGATCTTGGATATAGAAGGTTTGATCAAATCTCAACTCAAGGTCCAATTGCTGACTTGTGTTCCTTCCATATCATTAGGTCTTCATCAACAACAACAACAAATATTCACTTACATTTAAGTTAAAGGTGAGTGAAGCGCGGGCAAGAGTGTATCCAATGTATGAATGCATATGTACAGTGTGTCAACATCATCTACAAAAAAAATAATTTTGTTGATTTTTTTGTTTAACACAATGACAATAAAGCATGTGTGTATTTTACTGGGGAAAACTATACATTGTATTATTGTGCTCTTTTCTAGACAGCTGTACATGCGTGTCAGAAAGATGAACCTGGAGTTCCCTGGTGTGGGGGGGAGAGAGGGGGCCGTCATTTCTCTGTTTACTCAATGGTTTTAGTGTCAGCTTAAAAGAGCCCAGAAAATCCTGCCAAGACTAAGTAACGGATCTCCAGGCATTTTAACGAAGCATGTGAAATCTTCCTCCCATGTTCTCATTTCTGCTCCTAATTCAATTAGGCTCCTCTCCAAACGGGCCTGAGACCAGAGATTCTCTTCCCTTCTATTTTTTTTTTATTTCATAGAAGAGAGAGAGGAGCATCCCACAGTTGTCTGGGTGTCAGGGCTAAACTTTCACCTCGTCTCTCCATATCCGCTCTCTGCACGCTAACACCCTGATAAGCATCACACATGCTGCAGCGGTCAGCCAGGATCCCATGACATCAGACCCAGCACAGACAGTCATCTGAGCAGGAGAAGACTGCTGCTATTGGTCGACTTTTAATCCACGGGGATGATGTCATACTCATCACCCTGTCACCCTCAGGACTGAACTTGCACAGGGGCCAAGGTTGCTATACACTGAATCACATTGACCTGTTTACCTAATTGTGAAGTGCAGACAAATAGTGTTGACTGTGACGAGAAATGGAAAAACAAGTCACATACAACAGCACCTGCGGAAAATATTCAAACTATGCTGTAAATACCAACAGACTATTATTGAACAGTATAAGAGAAGTGAGTAAGCAACAAGAATAGGCTTCACAGAAAACAGCATTTAATATTTATACACATACTACCAGACATGCTATGTAGACAAAGTTGGTGGGACAGTAAACTATGGAGTAAGCCTTGTTTCCACTGATCGGTACAGTTCGGTTTGGTACGTAACAGCACGGCACGCAATTATTTGCATTTGCACTGTCAAAAGTTGGGAGGGATACCAAAATGAGCCAACCATGCCATACCTATTTTTTTCTCACCCTTTCGTTGGGGTAGCAAGCCATCCTAAAGGGTCCCAATAGCTTGGAACTACCCACAGCCGTCAATATAATCAGAATGTCAGTGTGTAGTCACCTCGGCAAGATTGAAGAATGTTGTGTTTTGGAAAAAAAACTTTGGCGCCTTTGTTTACTGTGTCACGTTTGACCTCTTCATTGAATTAATCAGTGGGCTACACTGTGTCCAGCTGCTAATGATGTCACCATAATTACATAACCGATATGATGTCAACATAGTTACGTAGCTGCTGTTGCCAGGGCCGTTCAGAAGATCTGACCCATAGAATATACTCTCACTGCAGTGGAAATGCAAGCCAGGTCTAGGGTTACCGTTCCGTACCAAATCAATGGAACTGCTCTGTTGAAACGAGGCATGAGACTAGGATCATTTAGATGTTCAGTTGGATACACTTTTTATCAAGGAATTGACAGTATGATTTGGTTTATTTAAGTTATTTTGTGATTCAGAAAAAAAAAACAATCTTCTTGAAGTCATAGCATCTTCCTGTCAAGACACGGTGTAGGTCACGGTGGAAGTGTGCTACTTGGTTTTAATACAGTTTTTCTTTCATCGGGACAACTAAGCAAATTAAAAGGTGAATGTCCACCAACAACCTTAATTGTATCATCCCTACCTTACCCCAGGGTAAGGATAACAGAATACTGTATCTCCTTATTGCTGTGATGTTGGCCAGACATGGCGGTGACTGACAGGAAGACGCTGCTAACTGTACAGGTCCATTTTGATGAACAAAAAAATAGGAAATGATACATGTAGTGACGTGTCAGCAAGTTTTGTTTTACCAGCAGAGAACACAAGAGTAAAATTCCACATTTGAGCTTTTGCAATGTTCCTCTATGTACGTACTAGAATCGTTATCATGTTGCAAGCACTTAAAATCACTGTCTGAGCTAACTTTGTGAGCGTAAAAGTTAAGGAATTAGTAGATCTAAAGTCTAATCACACTATCCTTTGGAGAGATTTGATGAGTGGGGATGTGTAATGGCTATTAGGCTGAAATGGCCTTTTGTCAAGTGGAGGACGGTAGGCTGTGTGATAGGGAGTCTTCAGCAGTAATCCCCAGTGGGAGTGACATCCAGAGGAATAGCTACAAAATGCTGGAAGCCCCTCTGACCTTAGCTGACACCTTCTGTTGACCTTGGTTTGACTTTTTTAGACTGAAGTCCCTGAGCTTTCTAACAGAAAGGCCTATATAGCTCTCCAACACACATGTTCTCCCATGCATTTTTCTCTCTTTTCATCTCACTCTTGCCCCCCCCCCCCACATTAAACAGCCCTCCTCCTCCTTCATATTTACAGAGGCTTACACGTGAGGGCCAGGGCAACATGGCTGCTGCTCCTCGGATATCCAATCTGTCTGCCACTTATCTGAGGGATTACTGCGGCGAGGGCCAAGCTACCGCAGATTACAGACAAAGGCCAAATTAAAACAGGCCCTATCAACAAACAGCGGGACACCATGACAAGGGAGGTGATCCAATTACACTGATAACCCGCGATCCCCCCTGCACGCATGCGGCAGGGAGACACCCTGGAACAAACAGGAGGTAAACAGATATACACTGACTGGCTCCACACAGCGGCACACGTCGATAGAGATGCATGTTGTGGACACATTGGCAAGTGTCAGTCAGTTGACAAACAAGGGCTGCATTTCAATACAGGAGGATACTTGGAGGATTATAACAGGGTTTTTCTTTGGTTATCCAGTGAAAGAGTGTTCATTATTGTCACAGTAACAGTTTCTCACCCTGCGTTCCAAATCACATACATTTTACTACACTACATACTAAAGTACACAAGAGTATTAGGACCACGGGAGAGAAAACAAAATCATAAAAATTATTTTGAGAAATGTCAAGAATCAAGACAAATACTGCTAAATGCTATTGGAGTTAGTGGGGCATCTAGGTATGTTTGGCATACTGCAATTGACATGCATGTTTTGGGACATCCTAATTATTTTTCTGGCATACTAAATAGTATGGAAGTATGGGTATTGAAACGCAGGGTCAGAGTCTGAGAGGAACCTTTTAGGTTTGGTTGGATTTGAGATTTTGTAGAGCTGAGGGCAATGATTGGCAGAGGCACCTGTCAATCAAACAAATGCTCCAAGACCCCACTTGTATTGCATCTTATAATAATCAGTTGTTTGTATATAGGGGAGAACGGGGTAATCTGAGCCACTTTTTACATTTGCTCCCCTCTAAGGGAGCTAAAATGATTTATCACTCAAATTTACACATTTCCCATTAATTCAGGATGTTTCCTAGAAATGGGCATTAGTAGAATTTTTTAAGACAAAGGGCAGTGAAAATATGATTGTTTAAAAAAAGATGTCATGTGGCTCACTTTACCCCAGCTGTGGGGTAAACTGATCCACTTACTTTTTCCACTCTGAAACTACCATAACACATAATGTAACAGTAAGAATCCTGAAAGCTAGCCACACATTCCAGAACTAATGTCGGACTAGTAAAAGAATGATGGGGTTTGGTCAAAAGCAAATTTTCTAAACACTTGAAAGTAACTCTGAACAAAATCAAATACAACATATTATAATTCAAAATATTTTAATAAGATTCAAATGAAAGATAGAACCAGTTCGATTAGAACACAGTCTGGTGGTCAGAACACAGGACCCTTAGAGCCAGCTTGTGTCTGGGGGTCAAAGCATAGGCAAATCAGAACCAGCGAGAACAGCCTGGGACTCAGAACACAGGAGAAGACCCAACTGGATTATAACATCAGCCTGTCATACTCTACAACTAGGCCTATACATTCCAGCCCAGAAGGTTACAGGGAAAGATGAGAAGGTGCTCTTTCCGTGTGGTTGCCCCAGGTCGTCTTCCTGGTGTATTTCCTTGGCATGATGGCTTTTCTACAATGTGTATGACATTAAAATAAAACATATGTTATGTAGTATTACATTAAAATATGTTTAAGACTAAACTTAACTTGTGCCTCATGGTGGGGGAAAGTGAGACAATGGCTCACTTTCCCCCACAGCATTTGGCTCACTTTCCCCCACCACCACAATTTGAGAAAAAACTACCTCTCTTAGCATTTCAGGCTTATTTTCAGTTATCAGCATCACATGGTTTCATATGTTGGTAGTTCATCAACACGTATGATAGAAGTTTTTCTACGTGAATACATTTGCTTTGGCACAACAGTTGATTAAGTTGACAGCAAGAAAATTTACTTTTACATGCAAAATACCTATTTTGGTGAAAAAAACATGCTTACCACAGCACCATGAGGTCCTCTCTTTCAGGGCCATGGGGAAATGAGAGGGGCTTGAAAACATATATCTCACATGACCACAAAAGTTTTCCGTTGCCTAGATACAGGGGGTGGCTCACATTACCTGATGCCTCAGATTCCCCCGTTCTCCCCTACTTATTGGTTTGAGACAAATCTAAATGACAAAAAAAAGCCTGAATCATTCCCAAGATCAAGTCACTACATTTTGGGAATATTTGCCTTAGAACAGAGTTTTTCAACTGTGAGAAACAATTCCATAGTGCAATTGGAATCACACTCCAAGGGCCTTTTTATTTTGAAGTTAAATATAGAGTGTTGATGCTTGCAATACATCTCGACCTTTCATCTGGTGACTTGGACCCGTGAGCCCTCACCATTGAAATAACACCCCCTAGAAAATGCGTTATGAGTCAGTGAAGGTATGTTGACGCTAAACTAAAACACTGACACACAAAGTAGCTAGATCAGGACAAAGAAAGTGATCCTGAGGGCCAAAAAGTTAAATGTGATGATAAAAAAACATGACAAGATCAGCAAGGATGACAAAGAGAGAGGGAACTAAAAATAGTGCAAACTGAGATAATAGATAATACAGTGTCAAATAAGGCAAATTACAGTAATTTATAACACGGAGACTTTTTTTAAAATGAAATAAATTGCCTTTGCAGTTTTATTTTTTTCCTTCATCACTGCACTGTAATGACAGTGTCATATCTTTGACTCCGGCGCTAATGGAAAAGCCACAATCCAGGAACTAACTAGAAAAGTGAGTGACAAGGAAGTATGAGCTCATACCGTGGCCCTCTTTGCGACACTGCCCCGAGCGCTCCACACAGCAGACAGCCGGCAACAACCTGGCAACTCTCCTCTCCTCAGCCAATCACCAAACCAGATCATTAACCGCCGCGGTTAACATTGTGTTAATTGAAGCCACGCCACAAAAAAAAACACACACACCGTTCCCACTCCCCGCTCTATAAAAGCAGAAGACTCGTCAAAGCTCTCTCTCTGGTCGCTCTCTTCTCCCCTCCAGCTACACAGGTAATTGAATTGTGGCAGGTCTCTCAGTTAGAAGCTGGCTTGTTTTAATAACTTCACTAGATTATGTTTAATAAGTGTGCCCTAAAACGCTCTTTTTTTCAGGCAGGCCAGGGTGGATGGGGAAGGTCAAACGTGATAAAAGAAATGAGAAAAAAAGGGGCCATTTTCTTTCTTTTTTTCGCCCTGCTCTAGGGACAGATGTAATCACCACCAGCTCATCATCCTTGTATGTATGTGTTGAGGTTGAACTGTTGGCCACAATAGCCAGAGACTGTAGAGTTAAGGTAGAGCAGCTCCTATACAGAGATGGTGTTAAAGGGGAGGGGGGGGGGGGATTCATGCTCAATCCATAAGCTTTCATTGTCTGTACGTCTGTTATCATACCAGCTTGCATGTCTCCAAACAAGCTGTGGCATGGGACACACAATGGGAAATACTATGAGAAGGTTCTGATATTAAAAATGACAATTAAACAAAACATTATCGTTTCACCTAGTTTCTCAATTGTCTAATTTACTGAAGCATTCATTTCTTAAAAAAGTAGTCTCATTATTAGGATCCATTGTAGTATACTAGATAGACTCCGATAAGGGGAGAAGCCATGGCCGTGTCCGGACTGCCATACTAGCGTCCTACATCCTACATACTCACCATCTATATACTGCATACTCTCTACTCAAAGATCGATTGTGTATGCGAGTTGCGCCGAAACGTTTTAAGCTGAAGTATACTCAAGCAATGAAGAATTTCTTCTTCTTCTTATAAGATTCAGGCAGTTAAGACGCTGTTTAGCGTATAACCGCCCTCTACAGGTTAGATAGGCTATTGAACTAGATTTTTACAGTCCTGTGTTCATCATCTGTGTTTTAGACCTCTTGTTTTATAATTATGTTTTGAGGCGGAGGATCCCTCCGACGCTCTCTGTCCGGCTCATCATACAGCACTCAGCTGTCTGTCAGTTGAGCTGGATGAGCCGCGATGTGTGGAGCAATCTGTTTTGATCTCTCTCCACTATCAGACTCGCATCACTCATTTCACTTAGTAACTCTAATGTTGTTAGGTATTTATCTTCATCTCTTATCTATTGTAAGAGTTTATGAATGACTGCACGTACAGTTGTCAGATCGCGGACCCCAAACAATGTCGTTGCCTAGCAACTTGCTCGAAAATATTTCATTTTCCTGGGCGGGTAGAATTGACCCAGTGCATTGTGGGGCGGTTGAGTAGGAAAAGTATACAATCGATTCATACCCAAAATCTTCCCGGAAGTTAGTACTCATCCGGGAATTTCTCGCATACCCAAACTCGCATACCCAACCGTCACATACTCAAATTGAAGTCAAAATGAGTATGAGTAGGACGTTAGTATGGCAGTCCGGACACGGCCCCTGTCCCTATTACCAACCTAATTTAGGACTACCTCCACCTGTGATAGGCCACACCCCCAGATACCCCTGAATCTAACTGGGGGCCAATCAGAACAGACTGGGCTTTAAATAGACTCTAAAACTGAGCTATTCAGACAGAGGCTGAAAAGAGGATATTAAGCAATGGCAGTACATTGCTTAATGAAATACAAGGGGTTTATTGGACACTAGGGATGGGAATTGATAATAATTTAACGATTCCGATTCTGCTTATTGATCCGATTCCTTATCAATTCTCATTGGGTGAGAGAAGTAGTAGTACAAATTAGTTTATTTGTATTAACTCTCTTTAATATCTGATCAGAAGTGTGTCTAGTGTGTGCCTTAAAAGATTATCAAGAGTAGGCTACTTTAGGATTAGGAAATTGTAAATTTTCACATTAATTGGTCCAGACAAAAAAATTCATGTTTGGCTTTTAAGCCCAAATGCCAGTACAAACTACAAACTAAAAACACAGACTTAAAACAGTCAAGGAAGAGCTTGTGCCTTTTGGAATATTAACAGTGCTCATTTGCACTTGAAACTAAATTCAACTGACATAATAAATATAAACAAGTATTTTGAAAAGATAAGACCAGCTATCAACTTTGGCAAATTAACCATTGTTATGCAGAAAAATCATCATGTTTGCCCTCTCAGGAAAGATACGAGATCTTTATTATATGTTAAGTGTTATTATATGATTGCGCCTTTACTCTGAAAGGGCAACGTGATGATGTCACTACGTTCAAGTGAAGGAACCCTTTCTTTACGTTGTACGTTGTTGTTGAACTGACTGCTCAGTAGTCAGTCATGTAGGCTATTCAAGAAGAGAATACATACGCCATAAAGGCTATAAGAGAATCTATCGCTTTGCTTATTCTTCACCACGCCAGAGACAAGGAGTCACCGCTCCATCTCAGCTTTACAATGTACATGCTGTTGTTATGTGCAGCGCGGTTTATATTATTAATATAAAATGGCCCGTCATCAGACACACGTAGCGGATGGTTTTATACATCGATCGCTGCATCAAGTAATCCAAGGCAGAGCTTTTTGTATGGGCAGAGAGCGTTATTTTAAGTGTGTCTTTATAAAGTGTCTTGTTAAACGTTTCCTTATCAGCGGACCGCCGAGTCCCGCTGTTTGTTGTTTTGGGTTCGTCCCCACCGCCGAGCGTAAAGGCAGCATTATACAGTCATATGAAAAAGTTTGGGAACCCCTCTCAGCCGGCATTATAATTGACTCTGCTTTCACAAAAAAAATATAAAAGTGGTATGTCTTTAATTTACCAGGAACAGCTAAGTACTGGGATGTTTTCCAAACAAAGATTTTTTGAAAAGCAGTATTTGGTTGTATGAAATAAAATAAAATGTGAAAAACTGGCTGTGCAAAAATATGGGTACCCTTGTGGTTTTGTTGATTTTAATGCCTGTAACAGCATGTAAAACTGATGACTTTAAACACAAAGTTGGTTGGATTATGTTGTTAAGCCTTGAACCTCATAGAAATGTCTGTTTAATCATGAGAAAATTTATTTTAGGTGCCTAAATGCAAGTTGCACTTCTCTTTGACTCTCTGCTGAAGTGAGACAGAATGGGATCATCAAAACAGCTCCCAAAAGATCTTAAAAACAAAGATTGTTCATTGTCATGGTTTAGGGGAAGGCTACAAGAAGCTTTCCCAAAGGTTTCAATTGTCAATTTCGACTGTAGGGAACGTTGTCAGGAAATGGAAGGACACAGGCATAGTGGCAGTTAAACCCAGGCATGGCAGACCAAGAAAAAAACAGGAGCGGCATAGGTGGAGGATTGTGAGAATGGTTGCACACAACCCACAGATCACCTCCAAAGACCTGCAAGAACATCTGGCTGCAGATTGTGTATCTGTACATCATTCAACAATTCAGCGCAATTTGCACCAAAACATCTGTTTTTTATAAAGACCAAATAACTTAATTTTTGTCTCATCAGTCCAAAGCATTTTCTTCCTATATGAAGCTGGCTTGTCTAAATGAGCTTTTGCATACTCCATGCAACTGTATCTGTGGCGTGGGCGCAGAAAGGGCTTCCTTCTCATCACCCGGCCATACAGATGTTTTGGTGCAAATTGCACTGAATTGTAGAACCATGTAAAGATACACAATCTGCAGCCAGATGTTCTTGCAGGTCTTTGGAGGTGATCTTTGGGTTGTGTGCAACCATTCTCACAATCCGCCGCATATGCCGCTCTTGTACTTTTCTTGGTCTGCTAGACCTGGGTTTAACTGCAACTGTGCCTGTGTCCTTCCATTCCCTGACAACGTTCCTTATAGTAGAAATTGACAATTGAAACCTTTGGGAAAGCTTCTTGTAGCCTTCCCCTAAACCATGACAATGAATAATCTTTGTTTTTAAGATCTTTTGGGAGCTGTTTTGATGATCCCATTCTGTCTCACTTCAGCAGAGAGTCAAAGAGAAGTGCAACTTGCATTTAGGCACCTAAAATACATTTTCTCATGATTAAACAGACATTTCTATGAGGTTCAAGGCTTAACAACATAATCCAACCAACTTTGTGTTTAAAGTCATCAGTTTTACATGCTGTTACAGGCATTAAAATCAACAAAACCACAAGGGTACCCATATTTTTGCACAGCCAGTTTTTCACATTTTATTTTATTTCATACAACCAAATACTGCTTTTCAAAAAATCTTTGTTTGGAAAACATCCCAGTACTTAGCTGTTCCTGGTAAATTAAAGACATACCACTTTTATATTTTTTTTTGTGAAAGCAGAGTCAATTATAATGCAGGCTGAGAGGGGTTCCCAAACTTTTTCATATGACTGTAACAGCTGACGAACGAGAGTAAACAGCGGGCCTTAAGGCAGCGGTCAAGAAATCATTTTTGCTTTGCTTTATGCTCCTTTCGCCTTTTTATGTATCTCCCTCTTTAATTAGCCCACACCTAGGCCTACACACGTTAACTCTTACACATTTTATGTTCAAATCCAAGTGATGGGCAATTCTGGTGCCGACTAGTAAGACAGCGGACGTTTAACCGTCAGGATCGCAGTCTGCGCGCTTGCTTGTGCGCGTGTAGTTTGACGAAATGGAAACTTTACAATTTTTGCAAGTGGCCGTATTGTTGCCTTTTCGCTTGAATTACAACCAACGTTTAGAGCACTTCTGCATCGACGCAATGTTTGCTGCGTTCTGAACCAAAACAAAGCAGCGCGAGTGTCAAGTCATGAAGCATTTGCAACAAGCGGACCCGTTTAGCAGAATCGTTAAGCAGGCAAGTTAACGATTCCAAGGAATTGGTTCACTAGGCACCGGTTCTGAAAAAGAACCGGTTCTCGATTCCCATCCCTATTGGACACTATACCATGAAATCCGTTTCTAGCAGAAACCCAAATTACAATTTTGAACCTGAAAATAAGCATGATATGTGACCTTTAATATTAGTGGAAGAAGACAGTTTCCATTGAAATAACAAAGGAACAGAAAGTATAGGACCTATGAAGGACCACCTACTCCACCTCTGTGGTGCAAATGCTACACTGTAAAAGATGTGAGAAAGAATGTTTTAACCAAAAGTTTGTATCTGCTCCAGTCTTTTGAATGAATATATTACATGATGCCAGATTTCTTTTTTAAATTAAAATAATTCTACATATAGCGTTAGAAATGTAGATGTATGAGGCCCGGGCCACACATCCAGCATCTACCTCTGGAGTGCGTCTGCGTCTGTTACTGCTGCGTCTCTCGCACTGTGGTCAGCCACACACGCTACGTTTCTTCTAAAAGCCCTGTCTTTCTACACAGAGTTTTCACAGATAATTCCCACTAATACAAAGTTGTTTCATGTCATTGTATGATACATATGATTAATATTGAGTTTGGACAGTAATCTGTGTGCCTCATTGCCTTTGTTTTTTTCTTCACGTTTGCGCATGTTGGAAGTTTTATTTTGAAAGTGACTGACCAGGAAATGGCTGTCAACAGAGTATTTCTCTATCAGTTAAAGCAGAGACGAGAGAGAGACAGCGAGAAAAAGAGAGAGAGTGACAGAGACAGAAGCGCCTCCAACGGGTGTCGGAGGTGTGGCTGCTGTAGTCTGTCAACACGGTCGCCGAAAAAAAAAGGCAGACGCGTAGTAGACGCAGGATGTGTGTCCCTGTGCCTTAGCTATCGAAAACATTTCTCTGCCTTTTCTCTTAAGCTTTCCAAAGGTTTTCTCCAGCTGTGGTTTGTTATGACTGGCTGTGAGCAGTGTAGGGTCATTCAAAAGTTTAAAAGTTCAAAAGATCAGACTGAGGTGAAGTCTTATCAGTCTTGGCTGCTGGTCTGGGGTCAGAGGTCACCCTGCTGAACACATTAGAGATAACAGGGCATCAACAAGGTTCTCTGTTTCAAACTGGCCTTACCTTGGTGTGTGGGGTTGAAAATGACACAGAAATATCGATTGGATTTGAAAGAGAAAGCAGTATAGTGTAAACCTGGGGGACACATGAAGAGACCAGAGTAAGCCGAGACACTGGTACATTTTTAGATTTTTGTCTATTTTGCTTTCAAAACACATTTCATTCATACTAAATCAAAGGACAAAAATGTACATTTATTTGACTTACCTTGTCTGTGCGCATCTCTATATTTCTCCTATACAACCATCTGTCATTATATAATATATACATATTATATAGATAACTGCCATTATCTTAACATTTGTTTGTTTTTTGATACTTTGAACCAAAACTCTCAACTTCTAAAGCTCTTACATCTACTAAACTTCCCATACTCATTATTTGCACTAGTCTTGAGGTTATTACAAAAGGACGTGTTCACATGTTTAACTGTCAAATGTTTGATACATTTTCCTCATAAAAGCATGTAGGAAATGCATTTGTAAGACCTGTACATATATTTTTTTTATTTATAAGATAAAGGGCTGTTTGCAAAATCTATTCTGTGTACATTTTGGACTCTGATACTGTATGTTGTAAAAATGAAACAAAGATTGTAACTCTGGCTAAATCCAATATCTAGATTTTTGAGATGCACATGTACACGTAATTAGTTAGATATTCCCAAATTGCATATTCATTCAAACTTAAAATGTATTGTTTTAAAGATAAGTCATCAATTGGCAACACTTCCTGATGTTAAGTTAAACATTGTACCCTATTCACCTGCAGTGTCTCTAGCCTTAAGACAGTGAAATAGAGTGTGGGACAGAGAGGGAGCTGAAATGCATAGGGAATGGAAGGAAGCTGATCAGCAGTCAAGCAGGGCCATGTGGGCACCACCACTGTCACACAGACACCTATTTGCATAATATTGTGTGTTGTCAGGGGAGTGACGGCTAGTGCAGGTAGTTATCTGTAGGAGCAGGACTTACATGTTACCCTGTGTGTGTGTGTGTGTGTGTGTGTCTGTGTGTGTGTGTGTGTGTGTGTGTCTGTGTGTGTGTGTCTGTATGTGCGCGCGTGTAGGTGTGTGTTTGTCTGTTTCTGGCCGCCTCTTCCTGTCACCTCCCTGGACAGGTGGCATCCGCTAGCCCTGTGATTAGCGTGTCAACGTCTTAACATGTCGATGGGAGCGGGCGCTGCTGCAGCCATCTACATTCATATATAAATGTAAATTCAAAAACCCTCCCCCACACATCCACCCACCTTCACACACACCCACACACACACACACACACGCACACACACACACACACACACACACACACACACACACACACCTGCACCACACCGCGTTGCCTTTGACAGTTCAGGATTGATTTGGCTGCTTCCCATCGGCGCAGACAGCGAGCGGAGCAGGGGCGCCGGGGATGGCTTCGGACACTGGCAAACAATCACCACATGCTTCAAAATCGGGGACAGGGCGAGCTGGGAGGATGGAAAATGACAGTCACAAAATGTCCCCAATCAAGAAAAAAACTTTGAATGAAAGCCTAGGGGGAAACTTTTGAGCCCTTATTTCTTCTTTCATATTCTAATGACGAGCGTCTCGGAGGACGAGTCCCTCATCAGCGCTCAGAAGGGAAATGACAGGCCTCATCAGATTCTAGGAGTGACTACGCTGTCAATCCATACACACACACACACACACACACCTAAACACACACACACACACACACACACACACACACACATACACTGATTTGGGATTGGGATGGATTGTTGGGAAACAAACTTGAAGTCGACGAAGCCGTCGCTGATTTCTTTCTCTCGGGGCTAAAGAGGTTTGAATGTATTTACTTAATAGAGCATACGTTGTCAAGCCAGGCCTTTAGCTTTGAATTTGTACAGACAACAAAATCATGACAGAATAATCATTATCAAACCAATTTTAGGCAATTTATTAAACTTTGTTCAGAAATTAAACATAATATTCTAATGCAATCCATATAAAATATCCTTTGGTGTGTAAATGGCGTAACTAAAAACATACTTAATACTTAACATGCAGTATATCCAGTAAATCTTAGACTGGTCTTCAGCGTGAAAAGGGGATCACTGTTTGATAGAGGCGAATTGCCCAGAGGATTATTAAGGTTTCATGTGATCTAAGTCAAAATGATTTATCATGAATGTGCTAAGTGACATTTGTGGTAGCCTGGTAAAACCAGCCTGCTCTCGCAAGATCCACATTTGTTTATCTTCGGCAGATCATTTTGGACCTTCTCCAATCACCGTGGGGAGTAGCCCGGCCCCCTCTGTCATCGGAAGGCTGCCCCTGATTGGTTCATGTAGTCATCAATCTGGCTTCCAGTCAGTACATGTTTAAAATGTAGGTGTAGGACAACTTGGGACCTTATTTGAATTATTAATTGACCAGCCGATCAGAGACAAAGGCTTCCGTGGTATGTCGATGGTATTCATAATAAAGTTTTCTTATGACACCATGTTGTTTTTAACTCATTTTATGCACAGCTTGGAGTTGCATTTGATGTGTAATTGATAGCATCATTTAGATTTTAAAGATTATTAAATTACCAAACAATGTAGGCCTATGTGGTGAGAAATGATTCTTTAAATCTTTTTTAATTTTCAAAACTTGATGTGAGCACATAATTTAACCTCACGGAACTGTGGTTTGGGAGTTTGTGTTTCTGTCTGTGGGACATTATTTGACACACAGCTAAACTGAGCTTGGCCGCGTTTCCCAGATTCGTTAAGAGCCTCTTTGGAGCTAAGTGCCTCTTTGGAGCGCTCTTAAGAACGCGGTGAAAGAAGAATGCGTTTCCCAGATTTGTTCTTAGCGAAAGAAGCTCTTTCACTAAGACGGAAGTGTAAGATGGAGCTGACCCACTCTTACAACCTTCTTAGCGACCAAATCGTCAGTGATCATGCCGCGTCAGGGAAATTTATTTCCTCCACTTTTCAAAATAATAAAACAATGCTCAATGTGGACCACTGGCGCAATAAACATAGACTACTAGTAGAGAAAATGTTTTTTTTTATTAATTAGACGTTTACGTTTTCCACACACAAGAGTTTATAGTACAACACATAAAAAAAAACATCAACAACCCTGTGGCATTTCACAGATATCAAAGAAACAGATTTAATTGAACTCATCTGAACCTCATCCAGAGCGGCTCCACCTGCTATAAAGGCGATGCCAAAGTCCGCGCGTGTGAGAAACCATGGCTGCAATACAACACATTCTCGCTGCGAACCAACAGCCTCGCCGTGCGCGAAGCCAGACGGTTTACATAAATGCATACGTGCGTCGGCACTTCTCCCCACTGGACGTGCTATCAGACCGGGCCGGCCAGGCAAAGTACTGCACCGTGCAGAGATCCAACGGCTGATCACTCTGGTGTCTCCACACATCCAGAGCAACCCGCTGCAATTTTCCCTTCAGCCCAGAGATGCACCCCTTGGCTGCGCTGCGTTTTTAGGAACATATCAACCTCTTCTGAGGTCCAACAACCCCAGCCCCTACCCCTTTACCACCAGTCACCAAGCACTGAGCACTAAACCATAAACCCACAACCACCACATCACCCATATAAACTGTCAGGCCTGAAGGCTGAAATAAATAAACAGAACCAGCAGATGTAGGCTACATGTAGCCTACCGTCCTGCACACTATCAAACATGCTGTGCTGAAAGAGCGCACAATACGCACACGTTTTGATCCTATACGTTTAGATAAATTACAAATTGCCTGGGACTTTTTGTTGCTAGGTTTGCACCCTCATTTCAATGCAAAATGATCCACACAATACATGGTTGAAAAGGAAACCAAAGTAGTTTATTGAAACCATATGGGGGAGGGGTGGCTCTGCGCTGTCTTTACTGGGCGTCTGCATCACCTGAAACGAAGGGAGATTGATTAGTGAAACCTTCGCACTCTTCCTTTTTGTTTGGTTCTGGAACTCCTGCCACTTCTTCCTCACAGCACACCAGTCACGCAGGCCACATGGGCTGGAGGGGGACATCTTTTCGGCTATGGCCTGCCAAACACGGTTCTTCACCGTGATTTTCTTTTTGCCCCTTGTTCCCCCGAATAAAACTCCCCGGTGCTGCCAGTCCTCGCCCACTAAGACGCCCATCTCCTCCGCGGTAAACGACGTGCCCGCTTGTTTCTTTTGCTGCCGGTTTCTTCCACTCTCACATGTGTGTGCGCCTATATCCACGGGGTATATATGCGCTAATGGGCTTGATTACTACTTTGATACACTTGTTGCCAGACACACACAGACACACACACGATACATGCGTAGTCTAATTCCACCTGTGTGGGGGGGGGGGGGGCCACAGGGCGCTGTGTATGACTTATGCGCTGATAAAGAGGCGGGTGATCGATTTACCTGGCATCGATTTATTCAGTTTCAGCACCACCGCGGTGGACAGCTTCGACTAAGAGCGTCTTTCGATGCTTCTTTCGCTTCATTTTACGGCTCTCCAAAGAAGGGACTTAAGACGGCATCTGGGAAACACCCGTATCTTAGCGCTCCTTCTTAGGCGAACCCTTCTTTCGACCCTTCTTTGGTCCCAAAGAACGATCGAATCTGGGAAACGCGGCCCTTGACTGTTAGCCTGCCCCAGACAATAAAGCAAAGGCCTAGATTATTTGGATAAACCAGCCCTAATTTAGTGAGAGTTGCGTCCCTACTATAAGGGACAAATGTTAGATCTGGTTTTGATTGGCCCAGGCATTTTTTGACTGGGCTCCTCCCCCACAGAGATTAGAGAAAAGGCCGGTCTGATCTGCAGTAGAGAAACAAATGTGAAGCTCATTAGATATCAGGCTGTTCTCATCAGGCAATATGTGGCAGTTATTTGTTTTTTCTGTGTGTGAAGAAGAAAATGTTCCAGGTAACACATCCAGGTGGAGTTTCAATTCCATGTGGTGCTGGGTCCAATGACAGCTATCAATGAGCATCATGAACATCAACCAATCACAGTTGGTTTTTGTCAGGAATAAGAATGTGGTGGTCATTCTCTCACATTCAGTACATAGGTAATGTTTATTTCACATAGGCAATCAGCATAGATAGTGGATGGGCGGTACAGCGTGATTATTGAGGGCCTCATAGTGGGGGCTGAGAGGCTGTTGTATGGGTGGGGATTGGGTTTGCTCCAGGTGTCATGGAGGTGCAAGACAAGAGATGAACCCAGCTTGGCCTCTACCTGCCACAGACCTGGGTGCACATGTTAGTTTAGATGTGATTGCCCCTGGAATTGCAGGCACTTACCAGGTGAACCTTCCACTGCCATGGTAAGCCTATTCTGCACCTACTGGAGATAAAAAAAAATATGTTAAAGGTCACTTAATGCTAACCCCTTGGGATGTGGATATGTGTGTATAGAGAGGGGTTGACATTTATCAGGCTTACAGGTATTCCTTTTTTGTTTTACCTCTGTTTGGAGGCCCTTATATTGCAACAGTTTTTATTAAAAAAAACAATAACATATGGACATCATTGCATCAAAACAGTTTAAAAACGGTTGAAGTAAATAGGTTTCATATTGTGGTAGTTAATAGTTGTAAATTGTAAATAAATAAAGACAGAAGATTTAGGTAGCACATTGCTTTTCTAAATGTGGATGGAAGTGTTGATAAAGGATACATCTGGCACTAGATAATACAATTTTCGGATCATTAAAATGATTAGGAATCCTCCCTCTGAGGACCATGAATATTCATGCAAAATTCAGGACAATCTGGCCAATAGTCAAGCCAGCTCCAGCGTAACCAATGAAAGATCAACCAAACTAACCCAAACCATCAGTGTCATCCTAAAGCCATATATATGATAGATTTAAGTCCCCCATGGTGGTTGCAGAAATATCTACGATTGACAAGGAAATGTAATAGTAATGGTTGAACTTTTTTTTAATGAAATTGGAGTTTTCTTTTTGATTTATAGCTACAATATGCACTCATTTGGAATGATAATGCTGTACTTAAAAAGCAATACCATGAATTGAAAAAATCTAGACCATAGTGACACTGGCCTTTCAACAGAATAATGACCCTTGGACAAAGGTACACTGTACTCAAAACATTTCAAATTAAAATAAATAAAATGGTGTCCAAATTACAAATACAAATACAGTACCAAACTTACTCACTATTAACCACTATTTATGGTTTTATAATGGGTGTACCATAAATTACATGTACGAATAATAAATACATACATAATACTCCAATACCTTTTTGAAAGGAAGAAAAAGCTATATATATACAGTATATATTAGTTATTCAATTTAAAGATGGAGTGCAGGGTCGGAGTTTCGATCCCCCGCCTACCTGCCACATGTTCAAGTGTCCCTGGGCAAGACATTGAACCCCAAATTGCTCCCAATATTTAGCTTGCACCCTGCCTGCGTGGTAGCTGCTGCTATCGGTGTGTGATTGGGTGAATGTGTACGAAACAATGTAAAGCGCTTTGAGTCTGTGAAAAACCAGGGAAAAGCGCTATATAAGTGGAGTACATTTACCATTTACCATAAACGTGATGCCTTTGAAGTTTAGTTTGTGCCAAGATCAGGCAATAACCATAACAAAAATAATGAAAATAATATTATTGAGAGGATTCTTTAGATGTGGTGTGTGTAACTGAAAACCTGCAATGTTAGTGATATGGGAGACATTTCTCCCTGGAAAGCATGGAAGCAAATGTTTGTTTGATATGAATATTTCTTCATTTCTGTCTTAAACAGATTATCTTTTACCTAATTAAAAACAACTGATAATTGTAGGTATAATTGACCAATTTAGATGGTTGTCAATTGACTGTCAAATATAAAGGAACCCTCCAGACACACGCACACACACACACACACACACACACACACACACTTTCATCAAGCGTGTGGGTGTGTGTGTGTGTGTGAGAGAGAGAGAGAGAGAGAGAGAGAGAGAGAGAGAGAGAGAGAGAGAGTGAGTGTGAGAGAGCCACTACAGCCAGTCCAATTAAAAAACATGGGCAGGGAAGAGGAATGTGCAGGTTTTTCCTCAGAGACCAGAGTCAATACAAACACTGAATGACACGCTGATGCAGACAAGGAGCTCACTGAACTGATGCACATGGAGCCTCACATACGCGCACACACACACACACACACACACACACACACACACACACACACACACATGAATGAACACACACATACAAACAAACCAGTCAGCAAATCAAGTTTAAAACACACACAGACACAATCCCTGAGAGGAGATAGGAGAAAAAAAAACATCAAGTGTGTTTTTTTTGTTTTTTTATCCTTTCTCCTGCATCTTGTGACTGGCCTAATTGAGTTGTAAATCATCAAAATAACAAGTTGATTTCCTACTGAGATGTCGGAACATTTCCTGACAAATGCGAGGGAATGGCGTAATTACAGAGGAAATTAAAAAATGTGCCCAAATGTGCTGTTGCGCACGGAAAACAACAAACATATTACATTCACCCCTGCAGGCTACATCAACACTGACTGTACAGTACGCTGCATTCAATAATAATGCATTTAATTAGCTATTCCATTCTTCAGTAGCTTCTTTGAATGGGTTATGGAATTGTTTAATTAGCGGAGAATATAAAAATATATTACAATTGTTTTTCTTGTGTGTGTGTGTGTGTGTGTGTGTGTGTGTGTGTGTGTGTGTGTTTTCCAGAGTTGGTATTGATGGGAACAGATGGTATCGGCAAGCTGCATTGGCGACAGGCGGTGTGTGTGTGTGTGTGTGTGTGTGTGCGTGCATGTGACGGGGCTAGTTTCAATTCATACTCTCCCTGCACCTTTGATAGTCAAGTGGATTACACCTTGTGTTCAAACAGAAAAGGGAGGAAAAGAAAAGCGGCCGAACACAAAATGGAATTAGGAGGCTGCTTAAAGGCACTGATTCATTTATTGTTAACTCCTTCCAGTTCATTAAGCCTAATCCCTGTTAGGGTGGTGAGTAACGGAGGACCTGAATGGGCCCGGGCTTGGCTGAGGTGGGGGGGGAGGACATGTGCGCCTATTATGGTCCTCTCTTGGGTTAATCCTAGTCCCTGTGGTGTGTGTGTGTGTGTGTGTGTCTGTGTGTATGTGTGTGTGTGCGTGTGTGTGCGTGTGTGTGTGTGTGTGTGTGTGTGTGTGTGTGTGTGTGTGTGTGTGTGTCTGTGTGTGTCTGTGTGTGTCTGTGTGTGATGCGGGGAGTCAGCTGGACAAGGGGGGGGTGATCACTTTTCCCCTGCTGGGTGCTTGTGCTCTGGGTGTGGGTTTGGGTGTCTTGGGTCCCACCCTCCACCCTGGGGGCGTTTTTAGCCCCCCGAGTCCATGTGACAAGCGTGAAGCAGCCCCTTTCCTTTTGTGAATCAATCTAGCGGCGCTCTTTGCGCCTCGTCTGACCAGACACACACACACACAAACACATATATACACACACAAACACACACACACACACACACACACACAGAGGGTCACCGATGGCTGTGTTAATACAGATGTACATGCCAATAAGGCCTCTTAATCAGTACACAAGAGGGAGAGATTGACTTTTAAAGAAGACATACGGCCCCCGCTTTCTTTTAGGCCCCAGTGGAGCCGTTCGCCCTGACTCCTTTCATTTTCTCTGTATGGCTGTATGGCACACACACACACACACACACACACATACACACACACACACACACACACACAAACAGAGGAAAACTGAACGCAGGAGACAGACACAACAATTATATTGACGTTGCAAATCTACGTCGCGGTGAAAAGAGGATGGTGAGAATTGAATTGAATCGAAACTAAAGTTGAGGTCAATATATAGTCAATAGGTAAGAGGCTAAAGTTTGATTTCTGTCTTGACTAAATATGATCAGGTTTTACATGTGCACTTCAACTTGTTTTGATTTGGACAGTGCAGGTGTATAAAATGCAGCTACCCGGCTATTTTGTAAGGCCATTTTACATTATAAGTGTCAAAGATAAGTGTTGTAAAATAAAAACTACTAACGCAAATGTAATGCATCCACACATGTATCCACACATGTATCATGACAAAATATTTGATGCTGTTAAATAATATGTGCCTGAAGTGGGGAAGGTTCAATTGGCAAGCAAATCATTTTTGAATATACATGGATGAATTCAAAGGTATACAAGCTGTGAAAGAAAAATGTTGCCTCCTACTTCACTAGAAAAGTGTGCTGGTAATTCTAAGTTCCCATTTCAATCTTCTGTTAACTGCATACTAGACCACGATTGGCTTACAGATTAGTTGTGATGTCACAAATTCTGCTGATACAGGGCTGAGAACGGAAAACCCAGAGTTTACACAAAATCTGAGTGAACAAACTCTGAGTTGCCGTAAAACCTGTTTCCTGAAATAGGCCCCTGGTGTTAAAGTTTCTGTTGAGCTGTAAAAAAAAACATTCCTCCTTCAGCAGATCAATGTGAAAACAGCCTTCAAGTGTCATACACCTGCGAGCGCACGCACGCACACACACACACACACACACACACACACACACACACACACACACACACACAAACAAGCACACACCATTCTACAGAATGACGCTAGTAACACATCTAAAAGTAACAGAAGGCAAAAGTTTTACTATACTCACTGTCACCACCTGTAGGCAACACTGGGCACACTAGGGCCAGCAAATGTGCAACTCTCTTGACTTTTGAGCATGTATTGATAAGAACATGAGACATTTGACTGTTAAGTGGGTCTAATTCACTGGTATCTGAGTGTGATATGGTCTGTTTATGGTCTGTTACAGGGTCTGGACTTGCAACCAATACCGAGATGGAAGAATAGATTTATAGCTTTGTTGCGCTTTAAACCTTGGCCTAACATGCAGTTGTTAAACTTGGTCTGACATGCAGTTGTTATAATGCTCTACATCACTCCAGTTTCCTCTTTATTTAGCCCCAACAGGATTCTTCACATCCAGGCATGCATTTCACACAGTGAGTCAGAGGAACCATGGATGGAATAGCAATGTGGTCTATTGTATAAAGTGTCAGAGCTCCAAAGTGATGCATGCTCATCATTTCAATTCAGGACACACAGAAGAGATATGCCTTGATGGTTATTGTGATCCAGGTTTTTTAATAAGATTTTGATAGAAAGCGAACAGAGACCAAAAGGCCAACATCATCTAATTTACTTTTCTCACTACATTTTCTCATCAGTCATTTTTTGAATTTATATTATTTATATAAAATGGATGAGTAAAATTAATTTGCGTTCCACAAAAATCACAGTATAGTTTCTAATCCGTGTTAAATTCTGTTAAAAAGCCCTTTATAAACCATGCCATGGTTACAGTTTTTTCGATTGAGCACGATTTTTAAAACAGGGCCCGATTTCTCAAAACACTACACACAATTAGCACACCAAACACCCAATTAGCAAAACACCTCAGACCCTTTGCAAAATGAAACACTCTTTTCAAAACTATGCACTATTTTATAAAAAACATATTTTGTCACCATATGAAACACAAACGCTTCATATTACTTAATTCTGTCTGAACCAGTTACACACTGCTGTTGCTAACCTTAAACACTTTTAGTAATTCTACTTCTCAGTGATTTGAGTAATGTATATAAAGTACACAGAGAAAGTGCAAATATACAATAAGTTCACCAAACACTTGACAAGACCAATGCTGCAGACTGAGGAAAATATTATGTATTTCTCTCCATACACCCAAATCAGTCAACATGGAAAATCACAACAAAACATGTGTGCAGTAGTCTGCATAACACTGTTATCCCAGGAAACAACACACATACAATACTGTATCCAGTACAGGTTACAAATTACAGATAATAAATAACTAAAAATATCTGATAAAGGAAACAGAAAATACAGTATAGAAAATACTAGACGGTGGCCGCGTTTCCCAGATTCGTTACAGTTTTTTTCGATTGCTTAAGCACGATTTTGAAAACAGGGCCCGATTTCTCAAAACACTACACACAATTAGCACACTAAACACCCAATTACCAAAACACCTCAGACCCTTTGCAAAATGAAATACTCTTTTCAAAACTATAAACTATTTTATAAAAAACATATTTTGTCGCCATATGAAACACACACTTTGCATATAACTTAATTCTGTCTGAACCAGTTACACACTGCTGTTGCTAACCTTAAACACTTTTAGTAATTCTACTTCTCAGTGATTTGAGTAATGTATATAAAGTACACAGAGAAAGTGCAAATATACAAGAAGTTCACAAAACACTTGACAAGACCAATGCTGCAGACTGAGGAAAATATAATTTATTTCTCATACACCCAAATCAGTCAACATGGAAAATCACAACCAAACATGTGTGCAGTAGTCTGCATACAGTAACACTGTTATCCCAGGAAACAACAACACCCATAACATACTGTATCTAGTACAGCTTACAAATTACAGATACTGTAATACATAAATAAAAAAATCTGATAAAGGAAACAGAAAATACAGTATAGAACATACTAGACATTGTAGTATCTCTTCGCCTAGCTGGATCTGTCCAGAGAATTTCATCCACATCCTTCAGAGGGTATGGTGGAAGGTATAGAACTGTGAACTGTGGACTGTGGATAGTGTTGAAACCAGTTTTGGACCAGAGCAGCACGATGGAATGACACATTGTCCCAGATGACAATGTATTGCATCTGGTGTATTTGGTTACCTGCTGTGACTATGTTGTGCAATCAGTCTAAAAATGTGAGTATGTGAGGTGTGTTGTAAGGGCTAATATTGGCATGATGGATCTGTGGACCTCTGTGGATTCCCCCTCTCACCCTCACTCTCACTGTTCTTCTGACTCCTTCCATTTTGGTTACTGTAAAGGCAGGTGAACTTACACTCAACAAAAATATAAACACAACACTTTTGTTTTTGCTCCCATTTTTCATGAGATGGACTTAAAGATCTAAAATTTATTCCAGATACACAATTGTACCATTTCTCTCAAACATTGTTCACAAATCTGTCTAAATGTGTGATAGTGAGCACTTCTGCTTTGCTGAGATAATCCATCCCACCTCACAGATGTGCCACATCAAGATGCTGATCTGACATCATGATTAGTGCACAGGTGTGCCTTAGACTGTCCACAATAAAAGGCCACCCTGAAATGTGCAGTTTTGTCTCACAGCAAAATGCCACAGATGTCACAAGCATTGAGGGAGCGTGCAATTGGCATGCTGACAGCAGGAATGTCAACCAGATCTGTTGCTCGTGCATTGAATGTTCATTTCTCCACCATAAGCCGTCTCCAGCAACTTTGCACAGCCATTGAAGAGGAGTGGACCAACATTCCACAGGCCACAATTGACAATCTGATAAACTCTATGCGAAGAAGATGTGTTGCACTGCATGAGGCAAATGGTGGTCACACCAGATACTGACTGGTTCTGAGTCCCCAGACCCCCAATAAAGCAAAAAAATGCACATTTCAGAGTGGCCTTTTATTGTGGACAGTCTAAGGCACACCTGTGCACTAATCATGATGTCAGATCAGCATCTTGATGTGGCACACCTGTGAGGTGGGATGGATTATCTCAGCAAAGCAGAAGTGCTCACTATCACACATTTAGACAGATTTGTGAACAATGTTTGAGAGAAATGGTACAATTGTGTATCTGGAATTAATTTTAGATCTTTAAGTCCATCTCATGAAAAATGGGAGCAAAAACAAAAGTGTTGCGTTTATATTTTTGTTGAGTGTACCTGCTCCATTTGTATAGTGCTTGAACCTGATTGGAGTGTTTAGAATAAAGCAATCATGTGTTTGCGCACCTAATGGCTGTGTTTACTGACTGGCTCATGTGTTTGGTAGTTTGACAGTCAGTGCTTTGGAATTGCAATGAGGTGACATCATGAAATAATTCTGTGTCTAATGTATTTAAGTGTGTTTAGTGTTTTGCAAATCACTGTGTGTATTGTTTTGCAAAAAGTGTGAGGCTGACTTTGTGCTTATAGTGGTGCACATATGGGCCAGTGGTTGGCTTCTTGAGTTTAAGGTTTTGATAATTGTGTAATACTTTTGATTTTAGTGTTCGCGCAATCGTAAATGTGAAAAGGGAATATTCCCTTCATTCCAAATGTTTAAGGTTTGTGAGCACAATGATGCCCATTATTGGACAGCAAACATTTTGCCCCTGAGCAGGAGGTGAACCTGGAAACAGCAGTTTTAAACCCAAACCCTGCGTTCTTATCCCCATTCCATTTTTAGTATGGTAGAAAAAGATTAAGGATTTCCCACTTTTTGTGGTCAGATTTAGAATGCTTAAAAATACAGAGATTTCTACTAAATCCGGTCGAGATGTTAAAGTGTTATTGGGGCGATTCTGACCCACAATCCAGTGCACACCGGAAGTGAAGTCACATCATCCGAGCATCCGTATGAAAACAACCAGATATTTTGGCAAGAGGCAGGATCAAGGTGCAGTCATATGATGAAGTAAATAAGTAAAAGTATGACACACTTGTTGGCATGCTAACTAGATTATTTTCATGGTCAGCTCTGGTCAGAGAGTATGCAATTTGGAAAGCAGGTAAAGGTTGAATGTGTGTTGGAAAACACCACAGTTTTCAGTCTGGTTAGATTAGGGTCAGTAATTTGTTAACTCAATGCTTTGTTTTCCCTGAAGGCCCTACCCACTCATTTCATAGGTGTTTCCAATAATATTGACAATTGTGTGTGTGTGTGTGTGTGTGTGTGTGTGTGTGTGTGTGTGTGTGTGTGTGTGTGTGTGTGTGTGTGTGTGTGTGTGTGTGTGTGTGTGTGTGTGTGTGTGTGTGTGTGTGGTTTGCAAAAAAATGTATTGGATTTCTGAACCACTGCAGTGGGTCCTCATCAGTCTTTGATCTACCATGTGTCTACAGTAGTTTCTCTCCAGATTGCCAGTCCTGAAACACCATGAATTCCTTAGATTTTTAAACCTGTATTGCAAGGCAGCGGACTATCATATTTAAGTTAGTCTAGTGGTGTGATTCTCGCTTTGGATGCGAGATGACCCTGGTTCATGTCCCGGACGAGCCCCCAATTGCAGTCTTACCAGTTTGAGGATTGCAAAAAAAGGTTGAGTGTATGGGAAAAGAAAAAGTAACAAGGCATATCATTGAATAACTATTTCACACAAGGAGAAAGAAATATATATATAAAGGTCCTTCTCATATAATTAGCATATATAAACACCTGCAAAAGATTCTTGAGGCTTTTAAAAACTCCCAGCCTGGTTCATTACTCAAAACCGCAATCATGGGTAAGACTGCCGACCTGACTGCTGTCCAGAAGGCCATCATTGACACCCTCAAGCAAGAGGGTAAGCCACAGAAAGAAATTTCTGAGCGAATAGGCTGTTCCCAGAGTGCTGTATCAAGGCACCTCAGTGGGAAGTCTGTGGGAAGGAAAAAGTGTGGCAGAAAACGCTGCACAACCAGAAGAGGTGACCGGACCCTGAGGAGGATTGTGGAGAAGGGCCGATTCCAGACCTTGGGGGACCTGCGGAAGCAGTGGACTGAGTCTGGAGTAGAAACATCCAGAGCCACCGTGCACAGGCGTGTGCAGGAAATGGGCTACAGGTGCCGCATTCCCCAGGTCAAGCCACTTTTGAACCAGAAACAGCGGCAGAAGCGCCTGACCTGGGCTACAGAGAAGCAGCACTGGACTGTTGCTCAGTGGTCCAAAGTACTTTTTTCGGATGAAAGCAAATTTTGCATGTCATTCGGAAATCAAGGTGCCAGAGTCTGGAGGAAGACTGGGGAGAAGGAAATGCCAAAATGCCTGAAGTCCAGTGTCAAGTACCCACAGTCAGTGATGGTCTGGGGTGCCATGTCAGCTGCTGGTGTTGGTCCACTTTGTTTTATCAAAGGCAGGGTCAATGCAGCTAGCTATCAGGAGATTTTGGAGCACTTCATGCTTCCATCTGCTGAAAAGCTTTTTGGAGATGAAGATTTCATTTTTCAACAAGACCTGGCACCTGGTCTTGCTCACAGTGCCAAAACCACTGGTAAATGGTTTACTGACCATGGTATTACTGTGCTCAATTGGCCTGCCAACTCTCCTTACCTGAACCCCATAGAGAATCTGTGGGATATTGTGAAGAGGAAGTTGAGAGACACCAGACCCAACACTGTGGATGAGCTTAAGGCCGCTATCGAAGCATCCTGGGCCTCCATAACACCTCAGCAGTGCCACAGGCTGATTGCCTCCATGCCACGCCGCATTGAAGGATTCCCGACCAAGTATTGAGTGCATAACTGAACATAATTATTTGAAGGTTGACTTTTTTGTATTAAAAACACTTTTCTTTTATTGGTCGGATGAACTATGCTAATTTTTTGAGATAGGGATTTTTGGTTTTTCTTTACTTTTTTGCCAAAATCATCAATATTAAAACAATAAAAGGCTTGAACTACTTCAGTTGTGTGTAATGAATCTAAAATATATGAAAGTCTAATGTTTATCAGTACATTACAGAAAATATTGAACTTTATCACAATATGCTAATTATATGAGAAGGACCTGTGTATATATATATATATATATATATATATATATATATATATATATATATATATATATTTATTATATGCATATACACTATATATACTGTATATAAGGAAAGGCAAAGACTAAAGTAGATCATGTTTAGTTTTTAGTTTCAGACAGATAAACATCATAAGATGCAGTGTCCTGTTCATCACAGGACCACCCAGCTCAGGGAGAGGAAACACAAGTTCTGTAATCAAAAGTCTTAATTCATTACTTTGCTGGATGGAGAGAATGCAATTTGAATGGACGCTAAAAAAAGAAAAAGGGTCCGGAGGCGAACCAATCAAGAAAGAACTATGGTAATACGTTGATATGAATGCCTCTGAATCACAATGAATCAAGTTGGACAATAGGGCCACAATGGCCCCTAGATTAGTGTCTATTACTCGGATGCATTAGTGCCTCGCACCCACATTAAAAGTCCTCGTTTAACACCGTTCAAGGGGCGGACCAGAAATCCCCAAGTTTTTTAAATTGGAATTTCATTCCCCCAGGTACTTCTGATCATATGAGAAAAGTTGGAATGCATTTGATCTGTCCTAATTTCAATTAATTAGCGACAATGGTTGCTCGGGGAGTCCCACAGGGCAGAGGGAAAAATGGGCTGAGGGGGGAAGCCAGCATCAGAAAAGTGATGGGAGAGAGTGGCATCAATAAACTGTTAGAGAGTCATTAGCAGGCTAAATGGCTCTCCCAAAGTCATGACACTTTAACACGGGACCTGGCGCCTAATTACTGGCCCTAGTATCCATTACAGGCCCCTCCTCTGCCCCCCCCCCCTCCCTACAATTCTCTTTCTTTTTTATTCCACCCATCTCAGCCACAGTGGAACGGGCCTGTTAATGATTGCTCTACAGAGCTAGATTAGAGGGCCATTGTAGTGTGAGTGTGGGCAGCCAACATGAGACGGTGAATGTGTGAGCCGGCGTCTGTGTTGATTGGACGCTTTCATGGATGTAAAAGTACCAACATTTGCCTGCTTGAGTTAACCTCTTCAACTCTGAGGGTCCAACGTTACAAAGACATGCACGGACAACCCATTGTTCAAACTTACAAAGGGTCATGTTACATTGTATCCAAGATCCTATGAATGATGTGGACGTTTGCCAAAAAGTATGAACAAGAACTAAGTTACTTTGATTTAATGTAAAAGTCTCAGTCTCAAAATAATGCCGTCTTTTATGTTGATATTTTACTCAATAGTTCTAGTCAACATTGAGCTTATAATTGACATTGACTGTTTTGGTGTGATGGGTTGGTTTTGAAAAGAGACTGTGAGGTTGTGTGTACGTAGCTTTAGAAAAGTGTTTTGTGTTTAGAGTTTTGTGAAAAGTGAGGGCAGTATCGTGAAATGTGTTTAAGCAATAGAGAAAAACTGTAAACACATTTCCTGATAGACTACCTCACTTTTTCAAAACCCTAAACACAAATTTCAAAACTCAAACACAAAATGCAAAATCCTTCACTTCTCTTGCAGAAGCACACTTTACCCTCAAAACAATGTTAACTCTTCACTAAATGGTGTTTTCTTTTCAAATGACAAACACATACATCATATGAATAGACATTTCTAGCACTCATTGAACACTGGTGTGCAGAATGGAAAACACTGTAGTATAAATGCAAACCACTATATGAATGCTTTATCAGTAGAATTATGCCTTTGCATGTTCATACACTTTCACCTACAGTAACAACAAATACTTTACGGTTTTTGTCAAATGCTAACACACATATTGCAGAATAGTTTATTTTGCCATTTCAAACAAACACAATGAATAGGTAGGACTGCAGTTCAAGCATTTCAGTGTGTCAGTATAAACTACTGTACTGTACAGTAAAAAACAATTACAGTAAAATTAGGGAACAATGGTAAAAAAACAGTGTTGTAAGGAATTGGGTGGTTGGATTATGAATCCTTTGTAAGGATACCGCCTCCTGTTTGCGTCTGGCCACATCGCCTCATCAACATCACACTCAAGGTCATCCTTTGAGAAGCAACAGGGAAATGATCACCTGATATCCAGTCTAAATCTCCTAATTATGGAGCGACTCAGGTTGGGCTGCACTCTCTGTCCAGGTTCCCTCATTGATAGGCCATGATCTATAACATGGTCCACTATAGTGTTCCTGTTGTATGTGTCTCCATCTGTTGCCTTCTTTGTCCTCGTACTCCTGTCACTCTCTCTCCTCCTCTTCCCCTGACTCTTACTGTTTCAGAAAGGAGCTGAGCTCACCTGGGGTCTATGTGTAGTGCTAAGGTTTAGACTGATTGGTATTCAATTAGTTTAATTTATTTTCAAGAAGTGTGTTGGAGAATTTCAAACACAGTGCAAAGCATATATCGTGTTTGTAGGGTTGGTGCTTTGGTTTAGGGCATGGTTACAAAAGTTAGAGGTTGTGATGCTGTGGTCATAGCAGTCACTTTTAGCGTTTACAGTATTCGGCAAAACTGTATTTGTACCAAAATGTGCAGTCTACTGTAAATCACAGCAAACAGGAGCTCATCTCTGACCCTTCTATAGCTAACTGCACAAAAGCCTTTTGAGTTTAGAAATTTGATTGGCAGTGTGTTCTGTGTGAATACCATGAGAGAGAATTCAGGAAAAGTGTGCAAGATATAGAGAATTGTGTGTAGTGTTGTGAAAAATGTGTGTTTTCGAATGAGAATATGAGTCTAAGGCAGGAAATGTGTTTGGAGTTCAGCAGAATTGGTTAAGCAGTTGGTAAATTAGTTTCAGATTGTGCACATTGTGTCTGATGTTCCAAAAAATGTGTTTAAACAATTGTGAAAAACTGTAAAACAGCATTGCATATTCACGGCAGCTACATAACAAACACAGTTACAGCAGCATCGGTGCACGGCGGCACAACATAATGCCAAGTAGCCAACATTACCCTACCTGGCTGTGACCGTGGCTGGCGTAGATCAACACCGGTGCTTCGCTGTACTTGTTGTGAAAGTCCCACGGACATAGCCGTCATGTTTGGATTCATAATATGAGGCGCTAGCCGCCCGCACACAACCGGGTGAGTTAACTAATGCTATACGGCGCTAACTTGTTTTATCGGCTAAAGCACAGCCGCACATATTCACTGAATTAACCAGGAAGTCCATTCTCCTGGTTTACTTTCCCCACGTCTTCTATTCCCGAGCTGCTGTCATACAGCACCGGCTCGGCTGCCTGCAATACATTTTTCTCCTCGGTGTCTCTCATCAGCCTCTGTGTACAGTACACTGTTCTCCGACCGTGCCAATGTATGTGACCTCGGGTCAAGCCCAACGCTGATTGGCCAACGTGGCTAATCGTCATGCGTAGGAGCGTAAAAAGTTAAATTTTTTGAACTCCGCGCGTAGGTGCGTATATATGCGGCTCATACGCAGCTAACGCGGCTAAAATGTTGCTTTAGCGCGAGTGACGCATCTACACGCCATGTACGCGCGTAAACCAATGGTTCCCTATGGAAAAATAGCCGATTTTATACGCGTCTGTACGTGTGTAACGCGTGTAGTGTGTTCGCACCCTTAGACTCATATTCTCATTCCAAAACACACATTTTTCACAACACTACACACAATTCTCTATATCTTGGGACACTATAGTGGACCATGTTATAGATCATGGCCTATCAATGAGGGAGCCTGGACAGAGAGTGCAGCTCCATAATTAGGGCATTTAGACTGGATATCAGGTGATCATTTCCCTGTTGCTTCTCAAAAGATGACATTAAGTGTGATGTTGATGAGGCGATGTGGCCAGACGCAAACAGGAGGCGGTATCCATAAAAGGATTCATAATCCAACTACCCGATTCCTTGCAACGCTGTTTTTTTTACCATTGTTCCCTAATTTTACTGTAATTGTTTCTTAGTTCATACTGACACACTGAATTGCTTGAACTGCTGTCCTACCTATTCATTGTGTTTGTTTGAAATGGCAAATTAAACTATTCTGCAACATGTGTGTTAGCATTTGGCAAAAACCGTAAAGTATTTGTTGTTACTGTATGTGAAAGTGTATGAACATGCAAAGGCATAATTCTACTGATAAAGCATTCATATAGTGTTTTGCATTTATACTATAGGGTTTTCCATTCTGCACATCAGTGTTCAATGAGTGCTAGAAATGTCTATTCATATGATGTATGTGTTTGTCATTTGAAAAGAAAACACAATTTAGTGCAGTTAACACTGTTTTGATGGTAAAGTGTGCTTTTGCAAGAGAAGTGAAGGATTTTGTATTTTGTGTTTGAGTTTAGGGTTTTGAGAAAGTGAGGTAGTCAGGAAATGTGTTTAAGCAACTGTGAAAAACTGTAATTAGTACACAATGGTTAAAGAGGACCTATGATGCTTTTTGACTTTTATGACCTATAAACGTTGTTATGTTGATTCATAGTCATGCTTAACCATACTGAATTATCAAATAATGACTTACATGCATTTCGACGTATTCCCTGCTGACCGTCTGGGGTGTCTGTGCAGAGCACTAAACACTATTCTAGCCAGTCGAGAAGTCACGTCTTCAAAGCGGTCTACCCTTTCATAATTTGTGACGTCGCATAAAAATTTGTGACGTGACCACGCGGATGTTTCCATGTATGGTAATGCTGTCACTTCCCTGTTCGCGTCTGCCTCGCGCCCTTATAGGTCCATGCTCGCGCTCCCGCCACTGAAAGTGTTCCGGAAGGAAGGTAACCAATCACAACGGAGTGGGGTTTGCAAGAGGGGGGGGGAGGGTAGCGGAGATGGCCGATGCACAGGCGGAGGGAGCGAAGATTGCCGAAGCACACACACTCAAGTGTTGACAGGACGTGCTGGATCGCCAAAATAAGAGAAAGAGCTTCCCGAAAATCTACATAGTTTTTTGTGATGTGATTCGTGTCAGGTTGCTCTATAGCAGTGTAAAACAAGAAATTAAGACCAGAAAAGTAGTATAATAGGTCCTCTTTAATAATAATAATTGATTTGATTTATATAGCGCTTTATTTCTCTGTGACTCAAAGCACTTTGCAGGGTTCCAGGTTCAATTGGTTCACACACAGTCATACCGATGGTGGTAAACTACGATAGTAGCCACAGCTGCCCTGGGGCAGACTGACGGAAGTGTGGCTGCCATTCAGCGCCAACGGCCCCTCCGACCACCACCTCAAACATACAGCAATCATACACATTCACACAAGGCAAAGTGGGTGGAGTGTCTTGCCCAAGGACACAAGAACCATGACACAGGTGGCCGGGCGGGGATCGAACCGCCAACCCTGGGATCGTTGGCCAACCCGCTTAACCACCTGAGCCACAGTCACCCAAAATTAATGTGAAACATACAGTATTGAAAGGTAATGCAATGAAGCTGGCATGCAAGGCAATAGATGTTTAACGGCGGCCATGTCCCCCCCCTCACAAGAACAGCTGCTTGACTAGTAAAATAAAGCATTCATAACTGTTATTGTGTTGACAACATATTCACATTTCACTGAGAAAGAAAAGAAAAGAACAACTTGTAACAGTACAATGTATGAAATGTAATGTATTTGGTAGGGGACGCAGGTGGCTGTCAGTTATACATTTAGCTGGCTAAAGCAAAAGCTGGTTTGTGTTTATATCTACTACTGAAACATAATTAACTGGATTGAAAGCGGTCTCAAGGCAACATCTGCAACATTGGCCCTTTATTTTGAGGCCCTCTCTTAGACCCTTAATGGAAATCGAATCATAATTATTTTCATTTTAGTTTAGAATGTGTTTATGTGGTGCATTTTACTAAATACATTGGCCTTAACCGAGTCACAAACTCATGAATTATGTTTATCTAACACAATGTCATGAGAAGGAGAAAAGCAGGTCAATAGCTAATGTTTGCCCCCTAATGGGTTAACCAAGCCCTGCTTATTAAAAGCTAGCCATCTTCAAGTATGTATAACGATGGTTTTAAATTTGTTCAAAACTCCAAATATCACCAATCGTGTAGATGATGGTTCAGAGTGAGATGGAAGGGTGAAGCCTTGATTTTCTGGACTGAAAATGAACGGGTTGAAATTTCATATTGGCACAAACAAATCAATTCAACACACCAGTTAGAAAAATATTGGTATTATTGGTATATTATTGGTAAATGCATTGGTCAATGAAGCTCTAGAAATGAGGCACGAATAATAAAATGCTGAGGAGATTAAAAAAAGAAGGGAGGTGAGTCAATGACGAAGAGGCTTTAAAATGAGTAAGGGGCATGGTGGTGGTAGGGGGGCTAACCCATCTCAGCTCATGTCCTCTCTCAGCCTCTCTGAATGGGGTCCTAATTGGCAGGGCGTGTGAATAGGCAGCTGGCCGAGGAGTGCCTGTATACAAAAGAACTCACAGTGAGACGGTGCTGGAGATGAGGCCTTCTCTATTCACAACCTCTAGCCCCCAAACCAGAAAAAAAAGAACGAAAAAAAGAGAGCCGAACAGAGAGTGATAGAAAGAAAGCAAAGGGATGGATGGAGGGGGGGGGTCAGGTAACAACAGAGCAGAGTGGAGTGGAAATCGACAAAACAGAGAGAGAGAGAGAGAGAGAAAGAGTGAAAGTGTTTGAGCGAGCATGATGAGAAATAGAAGGTAATCACAGGAGATTATCTTCTTGTGATGGAGGCAAAGCTGCACGGATAAGTAGGCTATCCTGAGGAGGACCATCCCCAAAGCAGTCAATAAAGCCCCCATGTCTGCAGCCCTGATATGGGCCGGTGGGGTGGGGTGGGGTGGGGTGTCGAGCAGTTAGGGCAGTAAGGGGCTAAAAAGTGGTCCTCATGATGTAGGAGCGCGTTCAGATTTACCAGCATGTGCTCAAGTTCCCACAGAAGGTGGTACACAGGATAGGTACATTTTGTGTAGGTCTCCAAAGCCACGTTTCCACTAAGCAGGATAGTTCGGTTTGGTACTGATCGGTAACCCTAGATCCGGCTTGTGTTTCCAATGCCGGCAGGTGGGTTTGTAGCGGACGGTCATAGCCAGAGCATGAACATGTTATTATAGGACTGGCCACATCAGCTACGTAGCCATGGTTACATCATAACAGAAGAACACATTGTAGCCCACTAATACAATGAAAAGGAAGAATGTGACACAGTAAACAAAGAGCTCTACATCGGCAATTTTACTCTCAACACCAATTGACTCACTCTTTCAGAGGGGGTTAAAAATGAGGATTCTGTCGACGAATTAACTGACAGCAGTGTGTAGCTCCACACTTGGGACCCTTTGGGACCCTTTGGGACCGCTTGGTACCCAGACGAAAGGTGACAAAAATAGGGAAAGCGTACGGTTATACAGTTATTTTGGTACCCTTTCCAACTTCTTACTCTTGTAACGCGAATAAAAGTGTGCCGTACTCTATCGAACTGAACTGTAACACTCAGCATTGGTCTTTTGCTCACATAGACACCTTATGGAAAGCAACCTGTTATGGTTGTGTGAATATATATTACTGTTGTTTTTCTGAAGCTAAGGTATGCAAAGTTTGAAGCTTTATCAGAAGCAAGGCAATGTAATAAAACAGGATTTAACTGCTGTGGAAAAGTTATCATCATAGCATGACATCTGATTGCATTGAACTTTGCCTGTATCCTAACTCAGGGCTGCCCCTAAAGGAGACAATGAGAAACCTTTCTAGCTAAGCTACAGTTACTTTTGAAAAAAGGTATTCACTTTAACGTATTCATATAAATATTTACTGCATACTGCATGTTGTCTCCCCTCTCTTTCCACTCTCTACCTCTTCTACTGTCAATTAATGTGAAATACCTAAAGAATATCTTGAGAAGTGGGACTAAACAGGGTGCAATGTTGAAAAAATACAAACCCTATGTTTAAGCAAATTAAATTACATGTACTGTACGTATCCAACATATACTAAGCTAATAAGCTACGCTTTGATACAACCTCCCAGCTTTTGTCCTTTTTATCAAAATGGGCTTTTTACCTTGCCATTCCTTATTTTGTGTCAACACCGTCAGACACCAAAACACAAATTAATTTTCCCTCAATTTATGGTAGACCCATGAGATTTATTGTGATCACAAGTATTCACCAAGACTGACACAAAAAATATTTTCAAAACATTTTATATCGATTTTCCTCTTTGTTCTTTAGTTGAACTGTGTAATAGAATTTTTACTTACAGCAGTTTATATTGCAAGACTGCCTTTTGTCCCGGTTCTCAAGAATCACTGATATATATACAGTATATATACTGTATATAGTATATATACTGTATATAGATCTGCCCTAACTACATTGAGTCATTGTGCCTGTTCTGAGCCAATCCACATTATTTTATTCAAAGCAATTGACTGCTAATTTTGATACAAATATAAGTGACATTCTTCAACTCAACGCTATTTCTCTGAAACACTGAAATATCATTTTCTCCCTAAACCCCTGTCAGATAAATTCTACATGCTATTAGGCAAACAAAAAGTTGATAGAGTAGATGTACAATAGAATATGTAGACTATTAAAAGTAGAGTAGAGTAAATATGATTTAGGCAATTATGCTATGAGGCTAACGATATTGTAAAGGGCGAATTATTGTTTGCTCATCAACCTCTCATGGATGACTGTGCACTAGATGTACTGCCTCAAACCAAACCCTTCCTCTTAGGCAGAAACAGGGCCAGTTTCCCGGGCTGATATGACTGTGTATCTGTGTCCTAGAGAAAGGTCTCCAACTGACTATACTGTGAACTGGCTTGTGTTTCTCACAATAGGCTGTTGATAGCTTATTAGCAGTGGTTCAGCAGGATACTAATAGTGCATGTACTTTAGCTGAACTGTCACTGGAGAGAATCCAAATGAAAATTCCATTATATTTGATTGTTTTTCTTCTGCTGGCAAATAAATATTCTATGTGTCCATATGTTGGGTTTGTCGGTTCATTGCTGTTTTAAACTATGCAGAAGCAGTGGAGCTGTATTTTGGCGGGGCTTTTTTCCGCCGCTGAAACATCATGCGTGTGTCATTTGGGGGAAAATGATGCATTTTGGATGAGGCAGGTTAGAGGAAATGGCAACCCGCTACCACCTCCACCACCATTCCATTTTATAGAATGGTCACAGGAATAATGAAAACTCCAGGAGGTAAGGAGGTTGACGAATACAACCCTGCCACATATGCATAGTGTACAACGACCGCCCGCACCCACACACACACACACGCGCGCGCACACACACACACACACACACACACACACACACACACACACACACACACACACACACACACACACACACACACACACACACACACACGGTACACAGGTGCCTAGCGATGCACACATTCCCTGAAACATTCACATTTGAAGATGTTTCGAAACTGGATGATAGTGAGGGATATGGAAGCCGACGCAACTCATAAACACTGAGATCAGACCATGTTGTTGCAGAAATGTTCCTTATTATTTGATCATAAAACAGAAGAATGTGAAAACATATACCTTTCATATCAGCTACCTTTATGGTAAGGGATTGGGGAACAAACTTCTTGGTTAAGGTTAGGGAAAAATTGTGGTCAAAAAAAAAAGTATATTTTCAATAAATAATAAAGAAAAGTCTTTAATTGTGTTGCGAACGCTTACATATGCAGTAAAAGTTGTTATCTTATCACTGTCCAAGGAAATACCCACCAAAAACATTGAAAAAACCTGCCACCACAGTCCACAGACGCTTATTTTTACCTCTGAGCTTTACAGTACAAACTTGTAAAACGTTGAAAGAGGGTTTCTCTTCTTTTTCTCTGTGACGCTATCTTCTGTTAGCCATAAAGACGTGATAAATGCCCCACAAATAAACCATCTGTCTGGCCACAAACTGTCAATTAGAAGAAATCCCACCTTCTCCATCACCACAGTGCTGTATCCTCTCACTGGGAAAGCATGCAGCAGCTGTAGGCCTCATCTGTGCACTTGCTGCTTGCTATATAGGCAGCATGGCATGGATGCTTCGGCGTACAACACAACAGATGTTTATGACTGTGTGTGTGTGTGTGTGTGTGTGAGCTGGAGTTTGTGTGTGTGTGTGTATGTGTGTGTGTGTGTGTGTGTGTGTGCGTGATATCTGCTTTTAAATTGATGTATCTTTGTGTGTCTCTTTTCAATGTGTAAATATGTGTGTGTGTGTGTGTGTGTGTGTGTGTGTGTGTGTGTGTGTGTGTGTGTGTGTGTTTGCGGACAATGCCAGCCGCCCCTTTCCACATCTCCTGGCATCTGGATAATTGATCGTTTGCTATCGTAAAAAAAATTAAAAGGAAGAGTGAATGTGTCATAATGGGCCACTTCTTAAACGGCTCTGTGTTTTTTATTATTATCTGTGTTTCACGTCTGTTTTATTTTGGCGGGGAGTTTGCCAGTCGTCATGATGATTATGAAGAGAGCTTATTATGGGGGAGGATTATGCATCATTGTACAGTGTTTGAACATGATCAATGACCTCAGGGTTTTGGTGTATGGGCTCGGCACACAACTATAATACCAATACTGGCCTTTCTTCAGCACGCTATGTCACAGTGGCATGTGTTAAAGGTGCTGTAAGCGGAATGGTTCTTTTAGCTAACTTCCTGTCAGTTACTGCAGTTAGCAGTCCCCTCGCTCGTCCCTACGTCACCACATTAATGCACTGCGGTCTTCAAGCAGCAAGTTATCTAGCATCATCTCAGATCCATAATTGTGATAAAACATGATACAAACCATCAAAACAGACATTGGGAAGGATTTTACCTGCTCCGCCATTGTAGGCGCATACACATTCTAGTGGCATTTTGTAGCGTTCTCTCTCCTGATTGGATAAAAAAATTTGCCGATTACATGAAAAGCAGCTGACTGAGAGACTGGCTTTATGAAACACGCACATTATGTAAGTGATCACTGTATGAATAAAGAGAAATTTAACACTTATATTAACATTGATGAACCGCTTAATTCACCTTTAAGGAATGACAAATAATCAAATAATCCCCCTTCTCTCTGCCCAGTTCCACTCTCTGTCAGTAGGAGACTGGCTCATTCAAACGGCCTGGTGACGTGCTAAGCACAGGCTGTGTGTGTGTGTGTGTGTGTGTGTGTGTGTGTGTGTGTGTGTGTGTGTGTGTGTGTGTGTGTGTGTGTGTGTGTGTGTGTGTGTGTGTGTGTGTGTGTGTGTGTGTGTGTGTGTGTGTGTGTGTGTGTGTGTGTGTGTGTGTGTGTGTGTGTGTGTCTGTGTGTGTCTATGTGTGTCTGTGTGTGTGTGGTGAAAGTCCAATATAAGATTGAATGATATCAATAATATATTATTTGAAATGTGATCAGGCTTGTTTTTTTTTATCATAAACGAATGACAGAAAACAATGTTATGTAACATAAAATAATATTAGGGGCCAGGCCCGTCTTAGATAAAGATTAAATAAATGAACCCATAATAACAATATTTTACATCCTTCATCATAGGGAGTGCAATTAAAAAGGCAGAATGAAATACATAGTATACAAGTAATACAAAGTGTGTTTAATTCAAGAACAATTTAAATGCAGTATAGGCTCGGAAACCAGAATTCCTAAAATTATTTTAGGAATTTTATATCAAAGAGAATGTAGGTATGGATTAGTAATACAACAAGGTGATCTAGTATTGTAGTTTTCACTAAAAAAGAACACTGTTATTTGCTACATTACCATTCCTTGGGCAATATCAACTGTAAAACAAAAAAATGATTTTTTTAAAACGATTCATTTTTAGTATTTTCTTTATTGCCCTGAGTAGTGTATGTAAGTGGCTGAGCTATTACCAATATAGTTTAGATATATTCAAGATATAAAAAATTCAATATTGCTTATTTTTTGTCATATGCACAATAATTACAGCAACAGTCATTGGCAATTCAATTCTTAAATCCCAGGCTCCTCTCAACAAAGCAATATAGAAGATTGAAGATATATCAAAAATGTTCTGTCTTTTAACACATACACACACACACACGCACACACACACACACACACACACACACACACACACACACACACTCACACACACACACACACACACACACACACACACACACACACACACACACACACACACACACACACACACACAAACACACAGGCTAGCCTTTCTCTGCCTTCCAATGAACAGCAACTATTTACCCCGGTCATTTAGCCAACCGTATAGTCTATCTGTTCCCAGCAATATCTTCAGATCCAACCCTCCGTCTATCTCTCTATTTATCTATCTATCTATCTCCGCCCATCCTCCCCTTCTCCCCCTCCTCTCTTGTTCTCAGATGGCTTCCTCCACCTCTCTGCCTGTGTGCATTATGTAGATAACCCGGAGATGCCATATATCCCGGCAGGTCAAACCGAGGTTGCAATCACACACTGTGACAGTGGTTTAGCCAATCACAGTCCATCATGGAGAAGGGGAGGGGACTGTGCTGTGGGATTAAATGGGAGTCTGTGTGTGTGTGTGTGTGTGTGTGTGTGTGCGTGCATGCGTGCGTGCCTGTGTGCGTGTCAGTGTGTGTGTGTGTGTGAATGTGCGTGCGCTGTAGCCTGTAAGACAATTAGTTGAGTGGGGGAGTCGGACATGGGGGGTGGGGGGGGGTGAAGGAAGGGATGGTAAACTTTGATCGGTGTTGGAGAGAAAGAGAGAGAGAGAGAGAGCACTGGAGCAGTGATGGGAACATGGAAAGTCATACGGGGGTGACAGTGAGGAAGCAGAGGAGTGGGAGAGTGTTTTCTTTTTGGGATGGGATTCCGAAACATCCATGTCACTCGTTATCTGCATCGTCATATCAAGTAATTTAAGAAATGCTTTCAATTAGATGTTTCTATGCAGACATTGAACTGAAATCAAGAAACCAAGACTGAAAGAAATCAACAATCACCTTTTGCTTCCTCAATACCCTTATAAATGGAGAGTTTGTTTTCCACAACAACTAACCCTGCCACATACTACACTGCATACTAAAGTACAGAAGAGTTTGAGGGCCGCAGGAGAGAAAATAAATTAAGATAAGGAAGATTTTTTTTTCATTATATCAAGAAATGTCAAGAATAAAGATGAATACTCCAAAATGCCATTGGAGTTAGTGGGGCATTTATGTATTTTCAGCATACTACAATTGACGTGCATGTATTGGGACATCCTAAATCTTTTTCTGGCATACTAAATAGTAGGGAAGTATGGGGAGTGGAACGCAGGGAAAGTGCACCTTGGGAGGAACTGCTTTTGAGGTAGTTAGTGGTTGAAGGTGGGGTCTGAATACAGGTCATGCTTTGTGGTTCATTGATAAATCTAGGTTAAAACAAATGTATGAGTAGATTGGCATACATATTCGAGGATTTTAAATAAATAAACAATTAAATCGACAGGTTCACAATGCATCAAGTCCTCAAAACTCTAACCAAGGGCCCGAAATGAAACAGATGACATCATTCTTCTTGTTCATACAGGCCATTTACAGACCCCTTTTCTAATGTGATTCCAATTAAAGGTGCAGTCAGCAATTCTGGAGAATGTCAAAAATCACTTTATGTCAAGAGTAGTGAATATCTCCTTATGATCCGCTGAATACTGAAACTGAAAATAAAGCTGGTGGTAATACACAACCTCTGTAAACAGGTATGTGAACAAAGAGGCCCACCTTAACTAGCAGCATGCCAGTTTACAGAGCCTAGGCTGTATGTTAACACTGGATTCTTTTTTAAGCTTACACACAGTGTCGGTCCAGTAGCGGATGGTGAGGAGATATTCACAGATTTTGACAAAAAAGTAATTTTGACAACAGGTGTTCTCCAGAATTGCTGACTTCAAGATTCAAGATGGTTTATTTTATTGTCATATGCACGATAATCATAGCAGCAGTTGTTGGCAATGAAATTCGGGAGCGTGTGGTCAAAAGCTACTTGGCGGCGTCAATATAAGGCTTTAGTAGTTTATGCAATATTACACAATACCTCTTCAAATTAACCCTGCGTTCCAAATCACATACTCTTTCTTTTTACTAAACTACATACTAAAGTACAGAACAGTTTTAGGGCCACAGGAGGAGGAAAACAATCAGATAAGGAAGTTTTTTTTTATCATTATGTCAAGAAATGTCAAGTATAAATACTCCAAAATGCTATCGCAGTTAGTGGGGCATTTCTGTATTTTCAGCATGGGTAAGATCACTGATTTTACATGAGGACCCCTAAGGACCCGAAAGGACATTGAGAAGTCACTGTGGATGAAGTTTAAATAAGCAGCGCCCTTTTCCCTTCACTTGTTTACCCCCACCTTCCATTCCAGAAGGCTGAGATCAAGGCTGTGTAATCACACTATACCAGTCATAACACAGAGCTGGGTTGAGTGATAGATCAGCTGTTTGTCTATCCATCATGTTAAGGGTCTTTTAACACAAGCCTGTTTAGATGATGCAGCTTCCCCACTGCACTCATGGCATTTCCTGTCTGGCACTTTGGAAGAGTGCACACCATTTGGTTAAGTATTTACAGAGTCCCCCCTTGCCTCCGCCGCACAACTTTACAGTGTGTATGGAGTGTAGGGACAGGTTGTTACACCTGGGAGTAACTAGCACCCTGCATCTGACGTGAATGTGGTATGTAAGGGTGTGTTCATCATTGTAAAGCCTTAATATCCCTTGATACAAAAAAAGCAAGAAAGTTGGGGGGAAAAAAACAAGGAATTAAGAATTCTGAGATAAACTGAAATATGATGAGCAGATTTTTTGCCTGGGGAAATGTCTGGTAATGTTTTGTTAGGAATATCAAAGAAGAAGAACAGAGAAAATAAAGTTCTCTAGGTAAAGTGTTTTCTAATGCCAGTCGACACAAACATATTATACAATTTAGTTTGCAGCATTGAAAGGCCTCTGACATAGACATGTGTAATTGTAGGATTGAGTTGAGCCTCAACCTAAAGGCTGGTCCATCTTGACCGCACAGGTTAACATCCTATCATTTCTCACAGGTGTTTTATTCGCATCACTCTAATATTTCATGACTTTGTCAATCAATTTGTTCCTCATGTTCCTCATGACGCATTATTATTGTTATATTCCATTATGTCTGACTGAACCCTGCTTCTCTGCGACTGTGACAACACTTAGTCAAAGTGAGTGTATCCACCACGATCTGTGTGTGCGTGCATGTGTGTGTGTGTGTGTGTTTGACCACCAACCAGAGCTGATAACAAACACAGGTATGACACTAATTTTTTAGAGTGTGGTTTTGGAGAAAGTGTGTATATGTAGTACAGTATATATAAGTTGATTTGCTCTATATATACATACATAGACATATATGTATAGTATGGAATGTATGGCATTCATTGCTTTGTCTTATTCTCATTCAGTTTGCCTTAATTGCTTTTTTCAAACATTGATTTGATTTGCTCTGTCTTTCTCTCTGGTATATTGTGTGATGCTTGTTTGTTTGCTTGGTTTTAAGTCTTTCACGCGTCCGTCTGATATTGAAGTGAAAGGAGAGCTGCTCCACCTGTTCAAAGGGATCCAACACAGTGTGTTTGTGTGTCTCTCTGCTGCCCCTAGTGGTGTCAGGGCCCTGTGCAGTCTCAGCAGGTGCAGTGGGCTTTGAATATGTATATGTGTGTAGTGGAACTATGTGTGTCTGTATATGTGTGCAGGGAGTGGGATCTTTACTGTTAAATCTAGTGCAGCTTTTGAAAAAATAAATACATTTAAAATGTGAGTTTAGATCAATTATGTTGCATACTGATATTGCAGTTTCAGGGTGTTTGTGCCTGTCTCATAATATGATGGGTCAGATGTTTTAACAAAGTTACAGTGAAGATTATTGTGAAGCTTTTGTTGGTAGGTTACGGGTAATTGTTTATTCAAATGTGTCAAATAAGATATATATATATATATATATATATATATATATATATATATATATATATATATATATATATATATATATATATATATATATATATATATATATATATATATATATATATATATATATATATATATATATATATATATATATATATATATATATATATAAGACATCATTAGCTAAAGTAATTTAGTTAAACATATAAAACCACACATTTGATGGACATGACATTAAAAATAATGGGCTCAGCTCTGTTAGTATGAAGCTACTTTATATTACAGCATATTCCAAAGTTCATAGTTACCTTATTGGTCCATATTGAAACACAGGCAGTGGAACAAAATACATTTCTCAGCACCAGGGTGCAAAAATGATATCTAAAATATACCTGAACAAACAACTCAAATGTATATAAAGTCTGTATGTACATTGTCTACAGTGGGAGCACAAGAACAGTATGTTCAATAAACCTGTCATAAGCCCTGTATTTACAGACAAAAAAACATCCAACAATGTAAGGAATATTTTAGTCTTAAAAAAAACTAATTAAATCAATCAGGGACATGGTGCGTGAGTGGGTGGACATACATCTATACATTGTATCGTGTTCCATTGGAAACTGTAACCCCTAGTCTCCACCAAAAGTGTCTCGGGAGTCTGTCGAAGTGAACGCACCACTGAAGCGACTGTCTCTATCGATCCGTCTTTTCAGCACGTTTCAAAGCGTATAACAATAAAACAGCAACCAAACCTTCTGTGCTGTGTGAGCAAGTGTTCCTTGTGTGAGTATATTCCTTATCAATCTATCCAACAACACTGATGCAATAAACTGCAATAAAGGAGAAAACATGTCATCACTAGGTCAGATAATAAAATAAAAATATAATCAAAGTGTAAAATTACAATGATAAAATGATAAAAACCCGAACATATAGTGAACTGTAGTCGCTCTAAACTGATAAGGTCTGAAATAAATGAATACTAGGTTGCAAAAAGACAAATTTTTAGCTATTTGTGGTATCATACGTTAGTCATGTTCCTCAAGTTACTTTATCTCTGGGCTGTAGATTAAAAGTAATTTCAATCATATTGATATCGGGGTTAGCAGTATCTGTCTAGTCTGTCTTCTAGTCAAAGCTTGGACACGTTAACCTGTTCTAAACATGCTTCAGCACTATCACTTCAAAAGCGAAAAGGAGGTACTTTAAAACTAACCCTGCATTCCGAATCGCATACTTTCTACTATTCTACTATTTAGTATGGTAGAAAAAAGATTAAGGACGTCCCGATTCTTGTGGCCAGATTTAGGAATGTTAAAAGTACCCGGATGTCTGCTACATCCCGCCAAGATTGTTAGTGTTGAAAATAGCATCCTATTTGGGCGATTCTGACCCATAATCCAGTGTGCACGTGAAGTGACGTCACATCGACGGAGCCTCCATATGAAAACAAACGGAGATGTGATGGATATAAAAGCAAGAGGCAAGATCAAGGCGCAATGTTATGATGAAAAAAATTAGTAAAAGTAAGTCCCAATAGTATGCCTACTGCATACTAACTAGATTATTTTTATCGTCGGATGTAGTATGTAGAATAGAAAAAAGAAAAAGTATGAGATTTGGAACACAGGGTACGTTGCAAAAAGACAAATTTGGGGCTATCTGTGGTACGATACGCTAGTCATGTTCCTCCAGTTACTGTATCTCTGGGCTGTAGGAATGAAAAGTAATTTCAAACATATTGATATCGGGGTTAGCAGTATCTGTCTGCTTCTAGTCAAAGCTTGGACACGTTTTAACCTGTTCTAAGCATGCCTCAGCACTATCACTTCTGGCCAAAAGGAGGTACACTGTGTCTTTAAAACAAGATGTGATTGATGTGTTGTGATAGATACCGGTGCCGTCTGTTGTCACAAATTGTAGAATTGATTAGCACCACACTGGTTTGTCTGTGCATTCATTTTAAATTGGGTGGTGAATTTGTCATGAGAGAGAGATATGGTGACGGTGGTAAGGTCCTCCTTACTGTTTACCTAGAGAGGGGCTGTATGTCCACTGTGCTCTGATTGGAGTCATTCCAGCCACGTTCACTTTAATATTTAATGTTGGGGAAAGAGAGAGAGAGAGAGTGAAAAAAGGATGTGTAAAGCTAGGCTGCTGTTTATTTAGGATATGGTGAAAAAAAATGAAGGGAAATTTGCAATTTTATTGGTTTTCCCACAACCGTAAGAGCATTGTGTGTGTTTCGTGCCAGGTATGTATGTGTGTGCTCCATAGCTCTGGTGACCTTCAGCCCCTCAGTGCTTGGATGTAGACCCTCCTCGCCGAACACACACGCACACACACACACACACACACACACACACACACACACACACACACACACACACACACACACACACACACACACACACACACACACACACACACAACTTGCTCTGCCCATTTCATTTGTGATACAGGTCTTGTTTTTTTTTGTGGTTTTTCTAATGTAACAAATAATGCGTGCATGCACATATTGTAATCTAAATGCCAAATCCTTTTGAAATGTGATACATATAAATTAGCATTTATAAAACAAACTACAAGAGTCCAGCTACAATCTTAATTCATCCCTATCAGAAGTCAAGAATATGTATCAAAATTTGTATTAATTATAATTGAATGTTAAAAAGTGTTATTTATATTATATATTATATATATTTGGGTCAGAAGAGTCCTGTTGTGTTAGATTGACAGCTGAGCTGGTACAGTGGTACAGAGACTAATTGAACACCAACCTTCACTGGCATCAGTCAATTACAATCCAAGGACAGACAGCATTGTGTAAACATTAACGAATCAGGACAACAACATTTAGCATAGGTGGTCCACTGTGGACATTTGATGGTAAGTTATAATGCTTTCAAAATGCTACAATTTATTGGTGATTCAGTGGACATTTACCGAAATTAATCCACAGTATGTCTGAATAGACACACCATTCTGGCTTATGCACTGTTGGCGCTCCAATATTCACCAAGAAAAGTTTAATTTAATTAATGGTTATTTAATAACATGTTGCAGAGATAAAATGCAACTTAAATGGAATAGTGATACCAGATTCATAATACAATAATCTACTTGGTGTCAGCCACAGACATGCAAAGCAGGCTTTTGGGCTGCATTACTTTTCCCATGGTGTCCATTTCACCGTGGGGTAACTTGAACTGTAACCCCTGAGCTTGTAGCTTCAGCAGCTTGAGGCAAAATCAGCCGGTGAACCGAAGGCGTGTACAGGTCACTGGCGTTTTCTATCCACTCAACAGGATGAAAACAACCCCCCCTCCCCTCCCCCGACCCCCCACGTGCCTCACACACACAATGAGGGAGAGATATAGAGCCAGCCTGTGTGAGACCAGGAGCTATAGGATGCACAGTGAGAAGCAATCTCACCAACTCTAACTTCCTCCTGCAGAATAACGGCTAAATGGAAAAATAATGGAAGTGGCATCATTGGCCTCCTAGCACGGCACTATTAGTATGCCGGTGACATGGAGCGCGGTTGTGTATTTTTTGCAAGTATGCATATAATTTATTGTGGGGGAACACAATTTACATGGGTAGTCAATGCCTGTTTTATGGGCTCACAAATAGATGTATGAATTGGAGCATATAATGGTGGGGGAGCAGCAGGCACAAATACTATTCTAAATCTTCCAAATGTGTAACCAGAAAATAATTTAACCAAGGAATAGAAAACAAATTAATTTTCCCTGCATGTTATATGTTATTGGTTTTTGATTTACAAATCTAATCGGAAGGAAATTCGCTGTCAGTATGTGGCCAGGCTGTGTGGGCGTGTTGGTTGACATTTGTAACCGATTCTACTCACACGTATGAAAGTGTCACAATCACATATATGAGACCGAAAAACATACAAACCCACATAGGAATCTTGCCAATCCCGCATTTGCCTATTGCCTTATGGTATGTAATTTAATTATATTTTCTGACTTGCACACTCTATTCTCATCAGCACTGGTTCCATCACCAATACATAATGTGATAAAGAATCTTAAATTGATCAATTATTTTGCTGCTTCTGTTGGGCCAGAATTCAGAATGCTGGCCTAATTAAATTCAACTGTACTATTTTACTGCTACTGTATTATTATTTTTTTCTCATAGTCTGTTCTCAAATATGATTCACAAATATCTGAATTTATCTAATAACATTAGATATGTTTCAAAGCTGGAGTCAGCCATTCTAGAGAATGCTTGACATCAAAATCACTTTCTGTCAGAATAAATGAATATCTCCTACCAATTTACAGAACGTAGGCTGTGTATAGTTCTACTAGTTCTTTTTTCAGCGCGCACACAGTACAGACAGGTAGCAGATCTTGAGGAGATATTCACCGATTTTGACCGAGAGTGATTTTGACCCTTTACCCACACCCTCTGTGAATTATGTATGCTTTAGTTGTAAAACACCTTTACACTGGACTTTAACTCAGTGCCCTCACATAACCCTCTACATGATGGATTCTCAAAGATTAGGTGATAAAACAAGTCTAACCTCAAAAGGTAAAGACTCCCCCAAACGGGAACAATTGTGTCCGCATATGTTAGCCTTTATATAGTGTCCATATCCACACACAGTCCTAGAAAGGAAACCATATGGAGAGTGTTTGTGACCAAAGTGACACCCAGCTGCTTTCTGATACCATCCACAATGAAAGGCCTCCTGTGAAGGATATGGCTTCCAGTAACCCCGGGGTCACTGGCAGCCACTGCAGTTGAAGCAGTGATGAAGCCTAGACACCTATTAAGCCCTGGCCCTTAACTAGCAAAGCAGGAGCGGGGGGCATCAGGAGCATCTCAAGGTGGGGGGGGGGGGGCAACACAGCCATGGAGTGAGGCTCGCAATTACTTTCACAAAATGATGTCAGGGGGAAAGAGCTGACTGGCTGCTAAGCTGTTTGCAGGGTGTTGAGGGAGGTGGAAGGTTAGGATTTTTTAAAGAGGATATTTTTTATGCATTAGCCTGTTTACACAACTCACATTAAATAAAAAACACACAGGCAGCCAATGAGCCCACAACATAAATCTTGTGCTGCAGCAATGTTTGGTAGAAAGGGAGAAGGAGCAGATGAAGGGATTTGTCCTTGGGTTGGAGAATGATGGTGTTCAGTGGGTCAATAACTGATATGTGGGCACAGTGAGTACATGTAGTGGGTGGAAATGTGCATATAGATTGTAGTATAATGTACTGGAGCTGACTCAGGCATATCAAGTGACATATGATGAGTAGAGCTCTATTGAATCAAAATCAATCACATTTAAAAAATAATGTTTTGCACCTAGCTATATCAGTGGTGGAGGAAATATTCGGATATATTATTCATCAATATGTTTAATATTACAATGAAGGTCTTCCTGATCTGGTGCCTAAACCAACTCAACTGTCACCTTTTGACAGGAGGAAGAAGTGGTTCTACTTCTGTGAAGTTCCTTGGAGATATCTTAGACCTTCACCTCATTTCTAATGGTGAGCCCAAACACCCAACAAACGACACTCTTTTCAAATGGTTGTAACACTTCTTTACCCTCGTCCTACCGAGTGGGCTCATTTTGACCCCAGAGGTTAACCCTTTGTCATATCTCACAGGTGCTTTACTCTGTCTTTCCAATTTTTCTTGACTTTGTCAATCACTCTGTCCCCGATGACCTCATGTTATTGATTGCCTTTTAATTTGTGCTTTTTAAAAATAAAAATGAATTGGGGTCAATATGACCCCAGTTAAAATTGCCCAATTGTGCAGCTTTAATAGATGGAACTATTTATTGGGGTCATGTTGTCCATGGGTCCTAATTTAAAGTCTCACACACCACCAGGGGGGTTAGTGGAACAAATAACGTTTATTTAAGTAACTTAAAACCAGATTAAAACCAGGGTAAAACATTGCTAATGTGGATTGTAATAGTGCTAAAAAGCTGCAATTTGTATTAAAGTGTGTATCCATCTAATACGATCTGCAACTTAAATGTCTCCTAAAATAAAAATTATCAATTTTTTTAACTTAGATTACATTAATGACCTAGCTATAAGGTTTTGAGAAGAACAAAGTAAAATATTTGCTATGATTGTTGTTTAATTCACTACTTAATGCCTGGGCTCAAGGCGGTAGCCCAAGTATGTCAAACAGGTTGGTAGGACGAGGGTTAAAGCTCATGACTTTAAGGTGAAACACTGCAGATGAATAGGGTCAAATGTTTAACTTATAGAAATCATCATTGAACTTTGTCAGTTGATTACTGATATTAAAACAATAGTTTTTTTGTAATACATGTTTTTCTAGAAATGTTTGAATAAATATTTACCTTATTATTTATTTATTTGTCTTTATTATTTATTTTACCTAACTAATGTGATTGAAGCTGAATCTCTTTATGCCAGAGTTTAATTTTATATTTCCTTTATAAATATCAAAAAAACTGTGTACACATATTAAAAATGCATTTTCATCATGTTTTTGAGAAGGAAATGTATAATAAATTAGACAATTAACAACATATGAACGAACGATTTTACAATAACCTTCAGAATAGTGCTGAGCATGATTATGGAAAGTTTAGTTTATTTATACTAGAATGAAAGAAGACAGTTTATGGAAGCAAAGAATACATAAATTGTAAAATTAACCACTGTGTGAAAAACAATGTTTTTGCCTGCTGTGATTTGCCTTTAAGTGAGGGTTGATACGTGGATCAAGATTTGCCTGTGCAGCTCCCTCTCCCTCTCCCTGTACCCACATGCCCTCCTCCTACCTTCCTCCATTAGGGTCAGCCCAGCCGCCCATGTCCTCCCTTGCTCCTCCTTTAGGCTCTCCCTCTCTGTCTGCATGGCTGATCCTGTCTCTCTCTCTCTCTCTCTCTCTCTCTGGGGCAGACACCTGGCCAGGCTCAGCCGATCAATACCAGGCCCGGCCCTGCAGGACAGCCATGTCAGCTGCTACTCCCGATCCATGCCGCTATGGCCACTGCCGCACCATCACTCAAACTCCTACTACAAATACAAGATGGATAGACCCACATACACATGGTTACTGCATGTGCACATACGGGAGAAAAGCAAAGGGGCCATGCAGAGCGGAAACTGTTAAATTTTTTGTGGAGATCGTGTGACCTAAAATGGATGCAAAATAGGTTAGAATTGAATATGTACAACTTCCTTGTGGTCACATATGTAGCCTGATGTCTTCTTCCCCTCTGACGTATAGCTCCATTGTTTAACTTAAATGTTCATCTAAACGGACTTGTTTGTACCTTGACATGTTTCAACTGCTTCCTGCAGTCTTCTTCAGAAGTGTCAGCTGTTGCTGTAACGCACATTCTGTCAGCTGATGTTATAGAGGACCACTGCGCCCTCTGCTGTCCGTCCGTTTATGGAGAACTGCATCCCAGGTGTGGGACAACATGTATTCCCCCTTGTCCCGGTTTACTGTCCCCTGGGCCCGTTTCCTGATCTCCACCGCCTTTCTGATCCAAAGGTGGAATTTGATGTTTTGTGTTCCTATGTCCTTGGCCCCTTCCCAGTCCATAATGTGGTTCTTTGGCTTGCAGTGATCCAAGATGGCTGATTTTAGATTATCCTGCTCCGCTTTCAGTTTTACTGCACCTGTGAGTGCTCCAGATGTTTACCTTTCACATTCCTTTTAGTGTTGTTTGTGACGTGTGCCGAACGCCCTATAGACTTAGATTTGATTAGATTAGGTGGATGGAGCGAAGGAGAGGAGCAGATCTCCAACCTTCTGGAGAGAGCCACAACCATGAGCTCAGTTTTACTGCTGTTGCGTTTTCGTAGGTTTGATGACATCCAGTTTTTGTATTTCATGTAGGCAGTTGAGAGGAGATTGAGGGGGGAGCCAGGTGGATGGTTAGAGAGATAGAGTTGAGTGTCGTCAGCATATGAGTTAAAGCTGAGACAGTGGTTGATTTGACTTGAGTGGGAGCATGTACATGGTGAAGAGGAGGGGGCCAAGCACAGATCCCTGAGGCATCCCTTGCTTGACTGGGGCTGAGGTGGAACTCATTGATAGTCAGAAACTGTTTCCTGTTGGAGAGGTAGGACTAGAAACAAGAAAGAGCTGTGCATGGTGAAAGCTTAATCAATGGGCTTGGGGTTGACTGTCACAGACAGGGTACTGAAGTCAAAAAGTATTGAGTAATTAGATAATTACACACACACATGACCTGAAAGGCATGAGTTTGTATGAATACATACAGGCACACATAGGACATGTGCATGCACACGCTGATATACACAAATGGTATGAAAGCTGCACAGAGGCCGAGCTCTTATCAATCTTTACTCAGGCAATTTCTCTTAATGCTATAGTGGCCCCAGCAAAACAAACAGTGGAAAACAATTAATAAAGCTATTTGAGATAAATAATACACTGGAGCAGGACATCAGGCCAAGTGTTGTTGTTATTTTTAGTTATTGCACTTTCCAATATGAGGGTTTTTCTCACAGTGAGACCGAAATCTGCTTATTGGTTTCTGTCATATCAGGTCTTTCCCATTGCTTCTACACACCTCAGTGCAGGGATAGACAAGGCAGTGAATGAAGTTTAAAAGGTGAGGAGAAGGTGAGCAGAGAGGCTATGAGACGAAATACAGCAATGCCAGTGTGAGAAATAAAAAAATATTTTTGGACACTACACAATAAGAATCTGAACACGAAAAATAGCATTATATAACATCTTGAAAATATAATTTTTATGGCATCAGGTAGCTTAGCACACCCAGACTTGAAATAAGATTATCCTACACCACTACTAACCTGGCACCGCCCACCTACCTACTTCCGCTCAATTTTCATTTCACTTCAGTAGTCAGTCTGGGGCTGAAGTGTATTCATGGGTTCCTGCTCGAAAATATTTTTGTGCGGTCCAATCAGCGAACAAAGCGAGTGGCTCAGAACGATGACGTCGAAATTGCGCGCCAGTTTCAGTTTAATGCTCCGTTCCTTTATACTCGGAACTCGGAAATGTCTGACTTGGAAGTTCCGAGTTCCGACCTGTCCGTGTTCCAGTGCTCGGGAAAATATGGACGCCTACAACCTTTCTCATCCAAATAACTGAACGCTAGGCTCTAGCAAGTTACCGTTGCCAGGTACCGGTAGATCCATAGACCACAATATGCAGTGTAGTGAATTTCCGAGTTCTCAGTACAACTGGAACGCACCGTCAGAAGCCGGCTCATGACATACGTCACGACCAAACGTTATGCGATTGGTTGGCAGATCCAGAGTGGCACTGGGCAGATCCAATAGTTTTAAACTTCAACAGACACCCGCCTCCAAGTGAGTGAACGTTTTGCCAATAGAGCAGTTCCAGACCTTCTGTACAAATGAAATGAAGTACGATGGTCTGGTTGGACCAGGCTAGACTACTACCACACTACATCTAAACCTGCTTAACTTTTACATTTTCCTTGAACCTAGTGACAATACCGTAGGCAGGGATGTCAACATCAAAAACTCCAAAATTCACTATATAAGTCTTGTTTTAATGCCCCCACAGGCGATGTAATGCTTGGTGTAAACCATGGCATATGTTTTACAAAGGTAATGTCCACATGTACACAGGTATTTTAACAACTGGATCTTTTTCTGTGCTCTGTGGCCTTTTATCCACAAAGGAACATCACAACCAGACACTCAAACCGGAGCATTTAGAAAACTCCAGCCAAAGTGGATATTTTGGGAAACTGGTAATTCTGTATTGGTGGGGACAGGGTAAGCGAAGGTTTAGGGAAACGCTGGTGTCTCCTCTAAAACAATGTTACATTAATGGAGGATCTATCAGCTTGTGTTCATATCTGAATCCCTTTCGGACAAAAGCGGTAGTGGTTTTACTACGCCAGCTGGAGTTCCTGGGTGAGCGTACCCATGACAAAGGCATTAATAACAACGATATAAAAATAGCATTTTTTGCACTGATGGTCTCATTTGCTGTTACATGTAATTGATGGTCATCAGAGGAAAGATTTGACTGTTTCAGAAATATTTAAGGTTCCTCGTAGCACTTTTAACAAACCTATTTAGTATCAGGTTTTTAATCATCACATCTTCCCGTCCAGAGTTCAGATAGGTCATAGAATCATTTGCTTTGGTGCTGGTTGGTAATGTGCAGCAATGATCTTATCTGAAGAGGTACACACACATAAATCAAACATAAATCCAATGTCTGATTCTTAGTAGGTCACTGCTTTAGCCACCACCAGCAGCCCTCATTCCCTGCTATTATGGTCTAATAGAAGTGCGTGGTGGGGGTGGGGGCCAGGTGAATGTGACATGTAGCCTGAGGGAGATGGAGGTGGACTGTGTGATCTGAACGTGGGGGGAAGTGACCATCAGCAAAATGAAAACAAATGGCTTGTCATCCCCCAGGAGGAAATCTATCCCCATCTATTTATAGTCATGAAGTCTATGAATTGGTTGGCCACTATGCGTATTCCACTCTCATGGCTTGTAAGAGCCTGAAATGTAATTAAATAGTTTTAATAAAACCCAAAAATGGAATAACTGGTTAATACATTAACAACATGCTGAGCCTGAGCCCAACCCGTGTAACTTTTTCCCAAAATGTAGCAACTTAAGACATTTCCCCTGCGTTCCAAATCGCATACTCTTTCTTTTTTCTATTCTACATACTACATCTGACCATAAAAAGACTCAGTGCGCACTGGATTGTGGGTCAAAATCGGCCAAATAGGATGCAGTTTTCAACACTAAAAATCTCGGCCGGATGTAGTAGACATCCGGGTATTTCTAACCCTGCTAGGGCCACAAGAATCGGGACATCCTAAATCTTTACCATACAAAAAAGTATTTTGCTTGCTCCATACTGTGATAACTGACCCAAAAAGTTCTAACATTTTGGGCAATGAGTTATTACGTGTTGGGCTCAGCATTGTTACATTATCGAACAGTCGTCGGGTGTGTGTGTGTGTGTGTGTGTGTGTGTGTGTGTGTGTGTGTGTGTGTGTGTGTGTGTGTGTGTTTGTGTGCATGAATGCGTGTGGAGAGTGATAGAAGCTGCTGCTCATCACTCATCACGTCCTACATAGTAGAAGCCAGCCTATTCTTGACCTTGGGATGAGTGTGTATGACAAACTGCATGTAATGTAAGGTGTCCAAAGCTTTGTGGCAAGGGATCGACCTCTGGAAGAGTCTGGTTAGATGTTAGTGTGGTCACACTGTTCAGACTGCTTCTGATGCTTAATGGAGTACTGAAGTTTCTTATTTCTGTCAATGATGTGGAGGACGATGGGTCAAATAATTAGAAATACCTCCTGTTGGTTATATGTTTCTGCGAGGCAAACAATTGCAGAACAGTGAAAGTCCAGTGGTGGTAGGCAATGCTTATTGCCACTACAATACCCATATACCAACATGATGGAGTTCCCTCGGTTACATCCACACAATTAAAATTGTTGCGACCAAAGATATCTTACCTGACAGGGTGACAGGTATCAAAAAAATGTACCCCGTTTCCCGAATACTGACCGTTGTGAGCACAGCAAAGCCCTCAGGAGAGAGATAGCAGGATGAGTGGGGATGGGAAAAAAACTCATTTACATTAGCGATGGCCCCATCATTCTAACAGAGCTCCAGCATAATAGCTGCGGTCCCACAATAGGCCATAAAGTATCTAACAACCGCTCCTTCAAAATGATGCAAGACAATGGGGAATGACACATCTACACATTATTTATTTAAGAGTGTGTGTGTGTGTGTGTGTGTGTGTGTGTGTGTGTGTGTGTGTGTGTGTGTGTGTGTGTGTGTGTGTGTGTGTGTGTGTCAGAGGGTATTAGCATCAGAGAAAGCTCATCAAGTAAGCAAGATAATTAATTAATATTTTAAATGTCATGATGACGGGAACCACTCGACAAGAGGACCAAAGACTGACTGGGAGGATGATTAAGAACTTTCCCCCATCACCAGTCCCCCCCCCCCCCCCACACACACACACACAGGTTGTGTTTTCATCACTTCCGAGGACATTACACTTAAATTCATTTCCTAGAGACTTGCCCTAACAATAACCACTACTTGCCTTACCCTTACCCTAACCGTTACCTGAGCCTAAACCTACACCGAAGTCTACCCTTACCTTAAAGCAAGGCTTCACCCTAAAATCTCATTATTACGTAATGGGGACTAACATTGTGGCCCCAAAAGGAAGGTACTTCCCCAAAATATAACTTTGTAAACAGAAAAAATGTCCCCACAACATGAGTAACACACGCCAACACTAACACACACACACACACACAATATCTTTCTGTCTCTGAGTTCCCCCTCCTCACCCTCAAAAACATTCGCTCCTATTTTTAGCCACTGTGGGAGACTCTTCCCACAACACAGATCCAACAACCCTGGCTGAGCTCTCTCCTCTCCCCCTCCTCCTGTAACCTCTTCCTGAAACATGCCATGAAGATGCATAGCCATTGTGTTCTGTAGTCAGTGTGACCTGTGTGAGCGCATGGCTGTTTGGTGCCTGCATACCTGCTGGGAGGACTGGGGGAGTTATAAGTATAAGAGGAAAGGGGAGGAGAGGGCTGACAGTAAGAGGAGCAGTAAAATGTGTTAAGAACTGTAAGCAAATCTACAGTCCTGAGGAAGTACACTGTACTGTTGTCTGTTTTTAAAACAATAAAGTCAGCAAGGCAACGTGGTCACTTCTGTCATACAGTATTACATGTCATTTAGCAGACGCTTTTATCCAAAGCGACTTACAACTGGAGGTAGGCACACCTCCTCATACACGTCATTCAGCAGCAGCTAACCATCGGGATCAATTCAGGGTTCAGTGTCATTGTGAAGAGTATGTGGTCCCTTCTGCTATACAGAATGTATCCATTTTGTAAAGAAGGAGAACATCTGATGCTTGTGATTCTTTTCTTATGTTTCCTGCTTTCAATTGCTCAGAACTCAATATAACACTAGGTACATGTTCACTATGTTCAAACATTTTTGGCGGGGATTTGGAAAACTATATATATTTGAAAACGTCTTAAAGAATCAAATCAGAAAATGCATAGACTCCAATATGGTGGCCATCCTGGCTTTATAGAAATGGCTACCTTCAAACACTTGTTTCTGAGGTATGTCTTTTAGGCTGCAACCCTCCATGAAGACCACCTCTGGACAGACCTGTCTGGACAGTAGATGGGTGTACCTGGGTCCCACTGGTTTCTGCCAGTTCTGAGCTGATGGCACTGTTGAACATCTTCAGATTTCAAAGGGAAATAAGCTTGAAGTGTTTTTCACTAAGTTTCCTTGGTCGACCACTGCGTCTACCATCCTCAGCGTTTCCCGTTTCTTTGTGCTTCTTCAAAAGAGCAGCACATCTTGAAACCCCAGTCTGCTTTGAAATCTTTGTCTGGGAGAGACCTTGCCTATCCAGTATAAATACCTTGTTCCCTCACTTAGCATTTTTTTAATTGAAAAAAATAAACAATTATTATTTATATTTTTGAAAGCATTCTTTGTTTACAGCACCTGCCTAAATATGTTGCACAGTACTGTATTAAAAACAGTTAAATGTCCCTGTGACTGTTTTCATATACAGCATATTCTCTCATTAGGTTATTATTCTCCATCCTTATTGTGAAAGCAGGATTGTACTGCTAATTTTGAACTCATTTGTATTGGACTGCAACTAATCATTCTGGATTCATCTGCCTATTTTGCTATTATTTTCTCAATTTTCTGCACAAATAGATGCATCAAAGTTTGGGCACGCTATATCCATGCAAAGATACAATGTTAAATTACAAAAATCCACTCATTGCACTGGAAAACAGGGTGCACTTTACTGCTTAAAGCTGAGGTATATGATTTCTGATTGGTCAAAGTTAACATGAGCTGAACACTTTGACCAATCAGAGCGTAGCTCCGATTCTCTGTCCTTATTGGCTGTTGGGACTGTCCATTCACTTTGGCACGACATTGTTGGTGTAGAGCGTGTCAGGGAGGGACCAAAGAGAACAAGTGTAGCGGTTGAGGTATTTGGATTCGAATATCTATCCCAACTGCCATTTTCTCCCCAAATCCTCCACCCCAGCTTTAACCTGGCACATTGACATAACACGTACTGTATGTTCATATTGATTTGGGTTTTTATTCCTTGAATAGTTCTGTGAGTTTTGGATCTTCTGTGCCATTTCAGTTTGGATTGTTTGGCTTGGTATTCTATATTTCCTCATGTTAGGTCATGTCTCTTATAACCTCCTATGGGACTCATCAACATACAGGTAAAATACAATATAATTAAATTAGAAAGCTTTAATTGGCGTTATACACAGAACAATGAGATTCAGAGAGCAGCTCCTTAAAAGTGCATACAGTTATCACAGTATCACAATAAATATGTCTGGTGATGTGAACAGAATGAAAAATAAACCAACTGCCTCAAAGTGTTTGATGAAAGCAATATGTTCTTTCTTTTCTTTAAGGAATTGAACAGGGGATGAGGCAGTGCAATGGCATTTTGTCAAGGTTGGTTTAATCCCATCATGCATCTGTACCACCATCACCTACAAGCCAGCCCCCCCCCCCCCCCCCCCCCCTCCCCCATGTGTGGAAATGTCACAGAACAAACCACGGCCGTGTAGGGACATGTCAGCAGTACTCTTGACAGCACTGGCCCTTTAAATACCCCCCACCTCCTTTATTCAAAGCAGGGGCCTGATTTCTTGTGCCGGGGCCGATAAGAGGTTTGAAAAACAGGAACCCAATTCCCATTATCTGCCGTCCTTATTGTCTGTATTAACCTTCCCCCCATGGTAACTTGTTCCTCCCGTAATGCTACACTTGTCTGGCCACAACACACCGCCGCCGAGGGCCAATTGTACCATGCAAATGAAGGTGAGGACTATTGTGAAGGGGGGAGGCAAGAGAGCAAGCAAGAGAAAGGGAGAGAGAGAGAGAGAAAGAGAGAGAGGTGGTTTATCAGGAAGACACTGACTGCCAGCTGATGATAGTCCACGCACAGACACACACACACACACACACACACACACACACAGTGCCCCATGTGTCACTGTGTGTGGGTATATGTTTGGCCTGCTTGCACATGCATGTGTGTTAGTAGAGATGATGGAGGGATGGAAAGGCTTAGAAAGAGAGGAAGACAGTGGCCCTCATTTACTAACAGTGCGTACGCAAAAGATTTGTGCTTACACCGTCCGCACGAACGTTTCACGCAAAAATCGGTAACTTATCAATATTTTCGTACCTGAATTTCTTCATATTCTAAGAACAAACAAACAGACAAATCATACATGTTTGACTGTCTTAGAACATATAAAAACATTCTTTTTAACTAAATGCATAGCATATTAAAACCACGTTCATTTAAAAGAGGACCATAGAATGTTTTTAACTGTTAATTTAATAATGCATCGGCCAAATGTATTGATTAACCACAAAATTAATGAGATTTAATCTTCATCATTTATTGAATTAGTCAAAGATTAAAATATTCAACTATAAAGGCTGAGTTCCCAGTCCTAGTTTGCAATGCATCATTATGAGAATGTCCACATTCAAATATAACCATTTAGTTGAGTTTTTTCAATAGTTTTTTTTATTCTTTCAAATAAAATGTAACTGTAGCCTACTGATTTCATTGTGGTTCATTAAAAAAAACATAAGCACTTAAAAAGTAATCGTCAAATTATGGTATAAATTCCCTTTAAGTAACTGTCCTTGCTGCAATTCATCACGTTCTCCCTCATTGGCAAAATGCCACTGATGAACGTTTGTCAAATTATTCCAGTCATTCTTTCATATTGGATTGACGGATCAGGTGGCCCCTGTCCTCCGCTGGTTTCGTTTCTTCGCTTTGATATCAAACTGTTTCTTTTTCACCTGAGCAACGTATCTCAGGCAACACAACATTTCACGTTTACCGCCACCGTCAGTGGTTGGGTCCAACCTCCATGTAGTTGCTCTCGCCAGAGCATAACATGAGGGTTGTTTTGTTTCTTGATCTCTTTTCAAGGCTGACTTTCTTTTTTTACCCTGAACAGCACAATACAGAGACCCAGACACACATGGGGTGTGAGTGGCGCTGTGCGAGACGGCAGCCTGTCCAGTTGCTCCGTAGTACTGTGTTGTTTTTAACTTTCTTTTCTTAACGTTTGCTACTCCTGCAACTTTGTGCAGGAGTAGGATGTTTTAATATATATCCCATGGATATGACGCACTTAAAGAGAAGCATGCACCAGTTCTCTTGTTATTCGAGAGAGGAGTTATTGGCTCTGAAAACAAGCACACAAGCCGGCGTACGGCACCGTATACCGGCAGCGCTGAGGAGGAGATATCGGGGCTGTAAGGCTGGCGCTAAGCTAAAGGCTAGGCTAGCGGACAATCGGAGGCGTTTTAAGCCATCAATCCCCTCCATCACCATGGGGAACGTGAACACCTTGCCGAATAAGATTGACGAGCTAACGGCGTTAACTAACCAGCGGATCTACCGGGAGAGCAGCCTGCTAATATTCACAGAGACGTGGCTTACCCCCCTCATCCCAGATACTAACGTGGACCTGCCGGGTTTCAGCGCGGTGAGAGCCGATAGAGACACAAAAGCCTGTGGTAAGAGCAAAGGTGGGGGGCTCATAATATATGTCAACAATCGCTGGTGTAACCCAGGACATATCTCTGTGAAGAAGGCTTCATGCTGCCGGGACCTAGAGCTACTAGCTGTCAGCCTCCGGCCATACTATGTACCGAGGGAGTTCAGTCACGTGATCGCTGTGTGTGTTTACATTCCTCCGAGAGCCGATGCAGCCACTGCCTGTGACAAGATTCACACTGTCACAGCAAGGCTTCAGACTCAACACCCAGAGGCGTTCTTCTTAATTTCCGGTGATTTTAACCATGCCACCCTGGATTCTACTCTGGCTGCTTTTTACCAGTTTGTGAACTGCCCCACTAGAAAGAACAGGACAATTGACCTCCTGTATGCAAATGTGAGGGATGCATACAGGGTCACCCCCCTCCCCCCACTTGGGAATTCGGACCACAACCTGGTTTACCTGCAGCCACAATACACCCCCCTAGTGCAGAGGCAGTCTGTCACAACACGCTCCTTTAGGAGATGGTCTCCTGAAGCGGAGGATGCCCTCAGAGACTGCTTCCAAACCACAGACTGGAGTGTACTACAGAGCCCGCACGGTGAGGACATAGAAGGGCTGACACACTGCCTGACAGACTATCTGAACTTCTGCACAGATGTAGTCACCCCTACTCGGACTGTTCGCTGCTATCCAAACAACAAGCCTTGGGTGACGTGTGACGTCAAAGCTGTCCTTAATAAGAAGAAGGCAGCCTTCAGGAGCAGAGACAAGGAGTCCATGAAGACAGCACAGCGTGAGCTGAAACAGTGCTTGAAGGAGGCGAAGGAGAGCTACAGGAGAAAGGTGGAGCACAAACTGATGGAGAACAATATGAGGGAGGTCTGGGATGGTGTGAAAATCATCACAGGCCACAAAGCTAAAAACAGCACAGAGGGGGGGACTGTGGAGAGGGCAAACCAGCTTAACATCTTTTTCAACAGGTTTGACCAACCACCCCCCTTCCCACCCAGCCAAGGCACCAACATAATGGCACCCTCACCTTCATCACCGTCATGTGATCCCCCCTTCCCCTCACCACTGGACACCGCTCTCCATCCCCCGTTTACCGATCTATCCTCAAACACCCCAGTGGACCCCCCTCCCTGCATTATTACTGCTGACCAGGTCAGAGGAGAACTGAGGAAGCTTCGCCCAAAGAAAGCAGCGGGCCCGGATAACGTGTGCCCACGTCTACTGAAGACCTGCGCTGCTGAACTTGGGGAGCCGCTGCAGCACGTCTTCAACCTCAGCCTACAACTAGGGAGAGTGCCCACCCTCTGGAAGACATCTTGCATAGTTCCGGTTCCAAAGAAAACCCGACCTAGCGAGCTGACTGACTTCCGACCGGTGGCACTCACATCACATCTGATGAAGACTCTGGAGCGGCTCCTTCTCAGACACCTCAGGCCTCAGGTGCAGCACGCTCAGGACCCTCTACAGTTTGCCTACCGGACAGGGGTTGGTGTGGAGGATGCCATCCTGTATCTCCTACACCGGGCCCACTCACATCTGGACAAGGGGGCGGGCACAGTCAGGATTCTTTTCCTAGACTTCTCTAGTGCCTTCAACACAATCCAGCCCCTCATTCTGCAAAACAAACTGTCAGCCATGCATGTCGACCCCCACCTGATAACTTGGATCACCAACTACCTCACAGACAGACCACAGTTTGTTCGATTAAAGGACACCACATCGGACATCTTAATCAGCAGCACTGGGGCGCCTCAGGGGACTGTGCTGGCCCCTCTTCTCTTCACCTTATACACCTCCGACTTCAGCCACAACTCTGCATCATGCCATGTCCAGAAGTTTGCTGACGACACGGCCATCATGGGGTGTATAGGGGGGGACCAAGAGGAGGAGTACCGGACTCTAGTGAGTGACTTTGTCACCTGGAGCCATGCAAACCACCTGCAGCTCAATATATCGAAAACCAAAGAGCTGGTGATTGACTTTGGGAAGGCAAAGCCACGCCCCCAAGCAGTGGAAATCGATGGGGTAGAGGTGGAAACTGTGGGCAGTTACAAATACCTGGGAGTGTGGCTGGACAAGAAGCTGGACTGGGCAATAAATACCAGCCATCTGTACAAAAAAGGCCAAAGCAGATTATACTTTTTAAGGAGGCTGCGATCTTTCAACATCTGCAGCAAACTTCTGCTTATGTTTTATCAGTCGGTGGTCGCCAGCATCCTCTTTTACGCTGTGGTGTGTTGGGGAGGCAGCGCAACCAAGAGGGACTCCTCCAGGCTGGACAAGCTCATCAGGCGGGCCGGCTCTGTGGTCGGCATGAAGCTGGATGGTCTGGTGACAGTGGCAGAGAAGAGAACCGCTAGGAAACTTCTGGCCATCCTGGAGGACACCAGCCACCCTCTGCACACTGTCATCAGCAACCAGAGAAGCTCCTTCAGTGACAGGCTGCTCCTCCCCAGATGCAGAACCAACAGACTAAAAAACTCATTTGTCCATCGTGCCATCATACTCCACAACTCCACACATGGAGGGAGGAGGGGGGTGGCTGATGGAACATAACCGCAACAGCTTGCATAATCTATTTATTTATTTATTTATTACTACACACTAAGGTCAAACAGAGATATAAATTAATAACTGTTGCTAACATCTGCTGCTGCTGCTTCTTTTTAAAATGTATTTATAAATATAAATCTGTATTTTACTTTTTTACCATGTATATTGATGCATTTTAGTGACTTGCTTGTGTCTTGTTGTATGTACTACAGCTGCTGCTGGATTTTTGAATTTCCCTGAAGGAACACTCCCAAGGGATCAATAAAGTGTCTATCTATCTATCTATCTATCTATGAGGGTTGTTTTGTTTCTTGATCTCTTTTCAAGGCTGACTTTCTTTTTTTACCCTGAACAGCACAATACAGAGACCCAGACACACATGGCATTTTTCCACTGGCACTTAAGGCCGCGCCGACCCAAACCGTGCCGTACCGCATAACCACTTTTACTGCGCCAATCCGTGCTCAGGATAGACCTACTGTGGAGTGGTGCTGAAGCAGGCCGGCCCCGCCTTCAAACGGGCTGACGAATCAGCGCCATCATTCAATGACCCCCAACCCTTTAGCCTAGAGACATGTGAGTAGCCTTCGCTGCTAAGTCAGATGAACCAGACATCCCAAAAAGGAAACCTATAGCCTATTTCTAAATATTCAACGCACAATAAAGTGCGTCATAAAAGCCCAAATAATGCCCTGCATGCTAGCATCACTACAAGCAAATTCGCCAAATAATTAAAAAGTTTATTTGTATTGACTTAATTATAAACCATGGACGTATAAGAGCCCATGTCCACAGCGCTATGAACAGCAAACGGAAAAACAGCTTTTTACACTTCATCATCTCAAGGCGGTGCTTAATTTTTAATGTTATGTTTTGGTAACACTTTACAATAAGGTACGCAAAAAAGAGTAGTTACTCTTTTTAAAAGAGTAACTACTCTTTTTTGGAAGAGTAACTACTCTTTTTTGTGTACCTTATTGTAAAGTGTTACCTATGTTTTTATTAAGGCTAACAGACAGTTGAGCAACGGTAGGCCACACTCTTTGGTCAATACATTCACATACATTAGCCCCATAAGGTCGGTGCATCATCAGCTGAATCCACACCCACAGACGAGTAGCCCCGCTGTTATTGAAAAGCAAACCCCTTCCGCGCTGGGCTGACAGGCTGAGCCAAGCCAAGCACATTTATATGGAAAAACGCCAATAGTATGCGTGGTGGCCATAAAACCAGTGCTGCAGTGGTATCAATATGCAGACAGGCAGTGCAGCGCTATGGGCTAGATTGAACTCTTGGCCTCTGAGTTGACAACTGGCTTGGAGATTAGCTGTTTGATATGTAAACCTCAGTGAACACAGACTGGGGCTGCAGCCCACTGTAATCAGGCCAAAACACTCATCAGTGGGGATTCAGGTGGACGTTATGTTGAAGGGGAAGGGCCCCCTCGG
>NC_137232.1:4549200-4619200 GCF_949987685.1 Ammodytes marinus
ATATGCCGCTCTTGTACTTTTCTTGGTCTGCTAGACCTGGGTTTAACTGCAACTGTGCCTGTGTCCTTCCATTCCCTGACAACGTTCCTTACAGTAGAAATTGACAATTGAAACCTTTGGGAAAGCTTCTTGTAGCCTTCCCCTAAAACATGACAATGAATAATCTTTGTTTTTAAGATCTTTTGGGAGCTGTTTTGATGATCGCATTCTGTCTCACTTCTGCAGAGAGTCAAATAGAAGTGGAACTTGCATTTAGGCACCTAAAATACCTTTTATCATGATTAAACAGACCTTTATATGAGGTTCAAGGCTTAACAACATAATCCAACCCATTTTGTGTTTAAAGTCATCAGTTTTACATGCTGTTACATGCATTAAAATCAGCAAGACCACAAGGGTACCCATATTTTTGCACAGCCAGTCTTTCACATTTTATTTAATTTCATAAAACTAAATACTGCTTTTCAAAAAATCTTTGATTGGAAATCATCCCAGTACTTAGCTGTTCCTAGTAAATTAAAGACATACCACTTTTATCTTTTTTGTGTGAAAGCAGAGTCAATTATAATGCCGGCTGAGAGGGGTTCCCAAACTTTTTCATATGACTGTAAGTTAAACCTTAAAGGGGTAGTTCGAAATTTTGGACATACTGTATGGACCTCATTTCCAAGTTAGCCTGTGTTTATTATTTATTATTGGAGAGGAGACAGTTTTTTTTTTTTTTCATTCAGTCCTTCTAGTTGCAGAGTTCGCTGGTGCTAGGCTAGCGCAAGTCAACGGCTGTTCATAGCCTGCTAATAAAAAGTTTTACCCACTCCACAGTACACCCGAGGCAAATCAATTGCAACACCAGACTTTAGATGTAATGTCTGTGTTGATAATGTTAGAAATAAAACCAACCTTGCATGGCATTGCATTTTGAGGGACTTATATGTCACGTTATATTCCTGGTAGCAGGCTACGGCAGCGGCAGACTGATATTACCTAGGCTACCGGCTCTATAATAGTGTGTTTACCTGCCGCTTTCATTGCTACAGACGCACGAAGGAAAAGTGCACAAAGGAATTTTATTAGCCTATTCAATAAACAAGGTATGGCCACGTTTGGAGGACATACCGATGTGTCTGCTGTTGAAGACGATTATGAGGTATTTGTTGTATCCAACCGGAATCCGGAATACACTGATGAAGAACTGAGAGAGAAAGAGAAAGAGCGTTTGTAGAGACACGGGACAGAACAACGGGAGACTGCTGGTGCCAGTGCAGAACATGTATACACGTGCTGACAGAGGACAAATGTTTTTGCTGTGCAGGGAGTGATTTGGTTGCTACACAACTAACCGGGGAAAAGTAAAAGTCCGCTGCTGCTGAGAAACTATTCCCTCAAAATGCGATGATTCATGTGATGCGAGGTTAGTTTTATTTCTAACCATTATTCTATCAACACAGATATTTACTTTTGATGGACAAACTATGTCCGGGAAGAAAAGTGAGAAAGATTGTTTGCATCTTACTAACACCAATTATTAAAGAGAGAGAGAGAGAGAGAGAGAGAGAGAGAGAGAGAGAGAGACAGAGAGAGAGAGAGAGAGAGAGAGAGAGAGAGAGAGAGAGAGAGACAGTAAAAAATGCACAGCAGTCCACAGCCATGCTCATGAATCAGGTTGGAATCAGTGAGCCTGTACCAATCCACTATAGTGCTTTGAGCTACATACACATTGCCATAGTGTTGACCAAACATGAACAAACCATTCTTTTGTACTGATTCTTTAAAACATTTAATTGGTGGCAGGTTTGAACTGGTACATACTGCCTCCAGGAAATAGCCATATGCCAACACTGACCATGGCTCTCAGCTTCTTAGCTTCTATACGTCTTCAAACTAAAAGCCAGTCATAACGTATTACAACCTTAGATAGTATGACAAACTCACTTTGTGCACTGTGTGACAGAGTTTAGCTTCAAGCAGTACAGGTGGGGACTGACTGAATTATGTATTCCCTTTGGGGCTTACTGTAGCTGTGTTCACTGGCTGCTGAGATTGCAATAAACTACAAATCCCACTTTGGCTTTGTTGGTAAATGTGTTGTCAGGTACTGTAAAAAAAATAATAATACATGCAGCATCAACACCAGTATCAATAATCAATAAAAGATCAGATAACACATTTCTTTATTTTGTATGTTGTTTATATTCGGAGAGGATAAGGATGCACATTGCTTTACTTCCACAAGATACCCACTTATCACACAACGTCGCTCTACAACAGCATGCCAATACCAATACTTGTATGGTTAGCTTAGCAGGGATTTAGTCATGAAGGTAAAATAATTTCACATCATGTGCCATGAAAGCGATGCGCAGTGCGTTCCGTGTTTCCACAATTCATGGCAATCAGTCTGATAGTTACATTTAGTCAGATTTAAACACAGAAAAATGTATCAACCTTTTAGTAGGCAAAGTCAGTATATTCTCATTTTGATACTTGAATTGAATGTTAAAAGGGTAGGAATAATAAGCCTCAACTTCAGCCTACACCTTTCCAGCCATTGTTTTATTGATTTATCTACAGTGTATGTATGTATGTATTGTGCTTTGCTATCATGGACCAAAATAAATGACTTACTGCTTCTGGTAGGCTTCAATCACTGGGGACCATCAATGTCAATACCTACATTTCATGTTCAACTATCGCGAGATATATGTACATTGATCTTAAATGTTAGACTGAAGAAAAAAATATGAAAGGGACTTCAAACTTGAGGTATTTAGCATTAAAAATCACTTATTATGCTAATTTTGAGGTTCAAAATTGTAATTTGATTTGTAGTAGAAACTGATTTTATTTCTCACAGTGCCATTGCTGAATCTCTTTTTTTCAGCCTTTGTCTGAAACGCTGCATTTTAGAGCCTGCCTCTTCATATTATATATTATATATTATATATTAAGCCCCGCCTTCCAAAAAGCCCAGGCTCATCTGATTGGCCCTGAATCTAACTGCCGGCTTAAAACTAACTGTCAGTTATATTAAGGAGGATCTGGGGTTGTGATTAACACAGGTGGATGTAGAGCTAAGTTAGGTTGGTAATGAGGTGGCGTGGCTTTTCCCTGTGTGATGTCATAAGGGGAGATCAATCTGACTGGGGTTAATGAACACAGGTTTCCAGAAAGATGGAGAAAATGACAGTACTGGGAGTCTTCACACCAGGGACCCATTTTGATGTTGAACATACATGGGAAAAAGCACTTTGCACATGTAGAGTTAATACCCCCATACATTGACCCGCTCTGTATTGGTCGTCCAAGCCATACTTTTAGTGAGATTTGGACATTCATCTGCCTTCACCAGACTGGACTGACAAGATTTCTCATTGTGTGTGTGTGTGTGTGTGTGTGTGTGTGTGTGTGTGTGTGTGTGTGTGTGTGTGTGTGTGTGTGTGTGTGTGTGTGTGTGTGTGTGTGTGTGTTGTGTGGAAAGGGGTGTACAGGCAAGGCGGGAGGGGAACGTGTTGGGGAAAGAATTTGAATGAGAGAAGAGGGAGGGATGGAGGGGCCGACTGGGAGGGAGATAGGGATCAGAGGGTGGCACGGCAAGGCCCTGAGCACCCTGGGTAAGGAGATAACACCCTCATTTGAATGCACACTGACACACACATACAATACAGGGCTTTTGCTAGAAACCTGCAGCCATGAATATCTGCAGAAAACTGTCTAAGCAGAGTGTTCTAGACACACTGATTCCAATGAATAAATACACACAAGCCCCTTTCACACATGCCGGAGAGTCTGACCCAGAGAATGTCCGGATCTACCCATTCAAACATGCCGCACACAGCAGGAGATTTTGGGTGTTAAGACACATTCAGACATTACGCCCACCCCCCTGTCCCTGATCCTGACCCTGACCTAGTACTAGGGGGGCACCTGGGTAAAGTCAGGGTCCAACAACCCTGACATTTGTGTTGACACATACAGCTTGCCCGGGTTAACTACACCGGATCATTTCAAAGTCACAGTGCATGTGTGAAAGGGGCTAATGCTACAGTAGCACACACTGGCAAGAATGATGTGTTCAACACATTGGAATGTTGCTTATTGTCTTGTTTATGAGAGATTGAATCAGCTGGCCTAGCTCTTTTACACAAATTCTTAAAAACACCTCGGTAAAACCTAAAGAAAAATGGCGGCAAGGGATAGGCTTTTCAAGCTAAGTATTTCTCTCAAGAATTGTTGATGACCTGAATGTAACGGAGGAAACAACGGAAGAGACATTATTTGGAGAGTCATGCTATCACTTTACAGAGTGAAGAGTCAAGGCTCTACTTTCCACAGCCAGAAAAGGTATGCATTGATTAGCAATGTTTCAATATTTCACAGACCTCTATCCAGTCAGGCAGTATGTTCTAGGCTGACTGTTTGTACTTTATGTACTAGCCATGATTGGTGTTCACTTGTCTTCCTTGGTTCCAATAACCTGCATAAGGGGATATATGTGTGTATGGGGGGTATAGAGATCTGCTGGATGACACATACACACACACACACACACACACACACACACACACACACACACACACACACACACACACACACACACACACACACACACACACACACACTTACATAGAAAGGGTTTGGAACACAAAGTATACTAATTAGCGTCACGGCAGGATTAGAAATTACACCATGAACCAAGATTGAGGGCGAGAGGGCATATGACATAAAAGGACAGGAAGAGAGAGAGTTTGAGAAGTGGTGAGCGGAGGCAACTGGAGCTAAAATAAAGCTTTTGTCTAAAATATACAGCTGTCCTGCAGGGTAATATATTTTGCAGTAATGACTTTAAATACTAATTTATGTAAATGAAATCCTATTGTGCATACTGTATATAAATCATGCTCACGATTGCATAAAATATACATGTAGGTTAATATATAGAGCCCCTACTGGAGGTAGTCTGGGCAAATGATGTAAACGTAAAAATACTTTAATGGAATATTACAGTAAAAACTTCAGTCAAGAGCTAACTTAAGGATAGATGGAGATATGGACGACTTAATGTGTGAATGGATTACTGGAACCAATCAATGGAGAGATTCATTGATGGATGGAACAATCGATGGATAGATGGAGAAACGAACAGAAGAATGAATAAATGAATGGATAGGTACAGCCCACTTTTGAACCAATAACATTAGTTACCTCATATCTTAAGTGGTTAAATCTCACATCTCTTTAAGCAGAAGTATGATCTATGCAGGTAAACTTTTCTTGGGAAGTCATTTTTAAATAATTATGAAAAAATAAAAAATTATAAAATCCCACCAATGATATAAATTCAAATAGTGTAATTATGTTTTCCAAATAATAATCAGTATACACTGCCCAGTGAAAAAAAAATGTCACACTCAAATATTGTGTTCTTTAGCTTTCATTACGGCACCCATTTGACGTAACACATTTTGATAAGCTTTTTTTTTTGCCACATAAGGTTGCTCAACATAGAACTGCCCAACTGAAGCAACCCCAGATCCTACTGTACACTGCCACACAGGCTTGTACAGTAGGCACTAGGCATGATGGGAGCATCACTTCATCCACCTCTCTTCTTACCCTGATGCACCCATCACTCTGGAACAGGGTCAACCTGGACTCATCAGACCACACAATCTTTTTCCATTGCTCCAGAGTCCAATCTGTATGCTCCCTGGCAAATTGAAGCATTTATTCCCGATAAGCCCCACTGATTAGTGGTTTTCTTAAGGCTACACATCTGCATACATAGTACATATCCCTTATGTTCTCTTTGCATTGTGCATGTGGAAATGTTTCTACTTTCACTATTTAACCATTCTACTGTCGAAATTTTACATTTTGAGTCTACCAAATGTTTTAAGTGATCTCCCATCATGATCATTGAAGATTGTTTTCCGACCACATTTCTTCCTCAAAGATGACGGTTCACCACTATCTATCCAGGTTTTAATAATGCTTTGGACAGTTCTTAACATGATTTTAGTAGTTTCATCTTCTCCTGGGTAGTTTTATTTGTTTGATGCAGGTCAATAATTTCACCCTTTCTGAAACAGAGATACATCTTTTCCAAAACCACAGCATATGTCTTCTGCCATGGTTGTTTAAGAAATAAGAAGCTATTCACTGTCAGTTAGGGTTAAATCACTTGTTGCCCACTGAAACATATTTATCATTCCTTTGTTTCGACCGATGGAGGGCTCTTAACTATTGGCCGAGCATTGCATGAACCAAAAACATCCTATAATCAGTAGAACCTGACTGTTTGCAGAATGCTGCATGCATGCCTGCACATCATGGTTTAAACAGCTCACTGCCAGTTATTATTCCACAGTAAGTATTGGACAACAAGATATATTTTAGGTTATTTAAAGGTTTGAATGTGTCCATTGGGTTCTGGGGCAGTGGTTACAGCAATGTTTCAGGGGTGAGGGCCAATGTGATATTATCTCCCCAAAATATCCCTGGTGACATGTCTCTTTGTATGTGTCATTGTGAGGCAACCAAGGTATGAAACCATGAACTGAACATTTTTTGAGATTCTTTTGATACAGAGCCAGGTGATTGTATTTGTTTTTGGAGAAATATATTGCAAAGGTTGCCTGGCAGCACAGAAAATCCCCATCCATTTCATGAGAGTTAACAGAGGAATTAAGCATTTGGCTTTATGATGCATAGGACATATAGGACGTCCAGAATACAGAATGCAAACAACAAGAAAATATATACTGCACTAGGGACCAAGATTGATTTTGAATTATCCAATTATCCATTTCTTCATTCCATTGCACATGTAAAAAAAAGGCTGGTCATAGAAACCACCTATGTTTATAAAAAAATAAATACAACTGCATTCCATGTTGAGGAAATGTATACGTATGTATGATATGTACCCGTGTGAGGGACGCATGTTGGTCCTTATGAGGACTTTTTGGAACATTGTCCAAGTCTCACCTGACCACTTCAATGTACCTGGTTGTTCATTTATCAATCCTCGGCTTTTAGTTTATTTCATGAGCAGTTAGACAGAATGGCATTGCACCATTCGTCCAACAAACAAGATCATGACTTAAATGAAAAAAGAAAAGAGAAAGACTGACATATTGACACAGTCCAAAAACCTTCATTTGCATAGCTTTATAAACTTGATGTCTTTCACAGTTTTGGTATTGGGGGAGGAGTGCATCATGGGTAACAGACAACAGTTGGACTTATATATTTCCTTCTATTTTCCCAATCTCTTCTACGACTTCTTCCATATTGCACCCAAGTGTTTTCTAACAATACCCCCACCAATACACACACACACACACACACACACACACACACACACACACACACACACACACACACACACACAGAGCTTTCCACAACTTCCCAACTCTCCATGTCTCACTTGATTCCTCCCTCTCAGCTTTCCCCTCTCCTCTTCTCAATTGTTTTGTACACCCTTCTTCTTTATCTCTCTCTCTCTTTCTCTCTCTCTCTCTATCGTTCTCTGTTTCTATCACTCCCTCTCTCCCTCCCTCCCTCCCTCTCTTTCTGAGCTGTGACTGTGTTACTGTGGGCCCCAGTGAGATTCAGGTCAGAGACGGAGAAGCGAAGATAATTTGATTCGAGCCCACCCCCCCGCTGTCCAGACATGTAGTGGGTGACAGATTTAAAGAGAGGAAAGTGATGGGGGGATGGCAACAATGGAAGAAAAAAAACTCATCACTTCAGAGCCAGCCCCCACCTCTCACCCTCACCGCACTGTCATTTTGGATCTGGTGCAGACACAAACATGGGAGATGGAAATGACGCAAGTTTAGGAGGTCGTAAAATATATTGGGCATTCATGGTATTAAAGTGATTTTAGGAATTGAAATAAATAAATAGCAACACTTATTTAGAAATGTCATAATTCATATGTGCTGATACACTCCTGAACAAATTCTAACATTTAATTTTCTCTTATAGACCAGCATTTGCCCGCTCAGCTTCCTGTGGATGTCCTGCAGGGCAGTGATCTTTTTTTTTGCCTTTTTTGGAATAAATCGTGTTACTTATTTTAAGCAAATGTCTCTTACTTTACCCTTCATCCACATATCATCACTTGCTCCCTGATCCCCATCGAGACGTAACATATTTGGGGGCTCGTCTGGGATCTGAAGGAGTTGGCAGATTGTTGTTTTACTTTTTGTTAACCCAAGGGTGTGTAAGCATTTCTGGTTGCTGCAGTGGTGAACATGCATGTGTGGGTGTCAATTTTCTGGTTTTAGTTGCCAGATTCGTTTCAGCGAACCTCTTTTATATATATATACAGTCTATGGAGCAGGCGAGAGGGAGGCAGTGAGCGGCGAATATATTTTGAAAGTTATAATTTTCCTGTTGCTGTCTGAGCTCAAGCTCATACCGCCCTCAACAAACTGATGATCCAAGTCCATGAAGTGGCATATTGTTAGCCGTGAGCTTTCTCTGTCTATTACTGTTGTGTCTGGATTCAAAGGAAGCCGTCTAGACCGCACGTCCACATGAGGCGACAGAACTCTATCTCTGAGCCAGGTTTCTGTCAGGAACATTACAAACGATGTACAATTCCCCATTTAATTTGAAACTTAAAAAGGAGTCGTCTTTACTTTGCAGTAATATAGAAAAGAATTAAGACTGCAACACATTGCAGAGGCATCAAGGATCGTTTTGTAATCGAATCGCCGACTGGTAAATCGAAATCAAAATAGAATCGGTTAGGCCAGTGAAGAAAAACAGCTCTGACTTTCACCAAAAATCTGATGTGCAGAAGATGATCTCTATCTCACTTGGATGGTTGCAAAGAGTCAAAAGGGAATATAACAGTAAATGTGAAAAAAAACAATAAAGAAAAAAGGTTTTAGGAGGAGCTAGAGACATGGCAGCCATCTGCAGCGCCATGTTGGAGTCAAGCAGCATATCATTTACACAAACTTGTACATGGACACCCAAAGACCGACTTGCACACTCTATGCTGACTTAACATCAAGACACACTTGTTAAAATGCACACACACACACACACAGGTGCTGAAGAGACCATTTCTCAGCTCCATCCTACTGCTTTCAGCTAGCTGTCAGCTTTCTTCTTCAACCAGTAACAGATAGGTGCTGAAAGTAGCACATATACCTAACAACTAACAGACAGGTCCGGCTTGTGACCCAACCCTAATTAATGCAAACAAAGTCACTCACATCAAGGCTTGCCTGCTTTGTCTCTACCCCTTTCTCCTACAATGATTATAACCTTCAGAAAAAAAAACATTTAATATGATGTCTCACATCCATTACATCTGGTCTAACCAGCACAAGGAGCTGGGGTCAAACATGTGCCATCATCCCCTCTCATCTAGGCCTGGTAACGGCCCAGCCTACACAGTACGTACCATCAGTGGGTCTCATCTTGCAGGTCGGCCCACCTCTCTGACTAATCCAGCTCAACTGCTGAGGACAGCACAGTTTAAGGGGAAGGGTCGCGGATGAGGAGAGAAAGGATGCAGAGGATGGATGATGTGTGAGGTTGGCCAAGAGAAGGAGGGAGAGAGAGAGAGAACTGTGATGGCCAAGGTGGATGAGACTCAATTTGAAAAACCGTGTAGTGGGAAATAACTGTTTTTGCCCCATCATGTCATACAGTAAGGGCACCTACGTGCCAGCCCACTGGCTATAGACTGGGAGGGAGGAGGGTGTGTGTGTGTGTGACCAACCCCCTACTTTTTTCGATGTGGGATTTACTTGGTCTGCAGTTAATAGGTGATACAGTTCAAGGGGGAGGGAAGGGTGGTGGGATTAAAGATGGAGAGTGGTTAGAGTGGGGGTGAGGAGAGAGAGTGAGCGTGTTTATCCACTCACAGACACACAGACAGACGGACTGACTTCAGACAGGCAGACGGAAAGTGGTGTTGATGTTAGGCCCTCTGCTGGCCAGAGCTCAGCCTAGTAGGTCTAGAAAATGTTCACTGTGGTGATTCTCTCTCTCTCTCTCTCTCTCTCTCTCTCTCTCTCTCTCTCTCTCTCTCTCTCTTCTTCGATCTTAGAATAAAATAAAATACAATAGAAGTTGTATCCAAACAAATATACACATGACAACTCTTATTGTATTCTATTTTATTCTATTCCATGTTTTCCATTTTGAGCAAAGTAATGCAGAGTCTGCCACACCAACATTTATCTGCACACACTGTACGAGCATGTGAGAAATAAAGTCCTTTGAATCTTTGAATTAAAAGAAGATTTGTCCATGCCAGCTGAACGTATAGGCTTTAAAAATGACATCAGAAAAGTTTTCAATTAGGTTTTTTTTTCTTATTTCCTAAAATGTTTCACTTTATCATTTGTGTTCAACCAGATACTTTCTTGTGCCGTTTGGTTTTCTTTCAACTGATACCAGGATGTCACCTTATGCCTACAGGTATATATTTAATCAAATCAATGAACTGTGACTTCCTAACTGGGTAACACTTCATAAAGACTTGATATTGAGTATCAGAATTTTGTGATACAGATTAAATTGCTGCTGTCAGGGGCTTACAGGTTCAGTAAGTGGAATGGTCAGTTTAGCTAACTTCCTGTCAGTGACTGCAGTTAGCAGTCCCCTCCCTCGTCCCCACATAAGTGCACTACGGTCTTCAAGCAGCGAGTTATCTAGCATCATCTCAGATCCATAAGTGTGATAAAACATGATAAAAACCAGACCAAAACAGACATTTTACCTGCTCCGTTATTGTAGGCGCATACGCATTCACCCATCTGTTGCTCTGCACGTGCACCTGCAGTGAGACGGGTGCTGGTTTGTAGTGTTCTCTCTTCTGTTTGGTTATTAGTGGGATCCCCGAAAAGTTTATTTGCCTAATACATACAGAGCGAGTGACTGAGAGAATGGCTTTATGAAACGCGCACACTATATAAGTGATCACTATATGAATAAAGAACGATTTAACACTTATATTAACGTAAATAAATCGCTTACTTCCCCTTTATGACTGCGCCGAAATGAAACACTTTTAAAAAATGTTGTGAGACAACCTCTATAAAATCACCATGAATTGGAACCTTTGGATCTGTTATGTCCTTAAAATCCAATAGTTTCACAGCACACTAAAATATTGTTACTTTTCACTATCAAGGTATTTTCGTGGAACACATGCTGAAAATGTCTTCTGTCTAAATACTGCACAGCACTATTCCATTTAAAAGTACTATGATGCCTAAACCAGAACTGCCATAATTGACAGATAGTCTCATTGATATCATGAATGTGGCGGCTTCATCCAGATCTAGTAATACATAAATGGGTGTAGTTACAGGATGTATGTGTATAAGAAAATAACAGCATCATTGAATTAAGAAAATTGCCAAAAAACAACATTGTTTAAATTCGAGTGACTAAGCCCTGAGGCCATTGGAATTGTGACTCTTCATTTGACAGCAAAGGACAATTTTATTGTACATGTCCAGCCATAGAGGGAGGATGTCAGTTTATGGGAGTCAGGGTTACAGTAAGACATGGAATGCATAAGTGTGCATTATATATATCATGATACAGTAGGCTACATTTAATTGTAATACATAGTACATTTCCTGGAGCATACTTTAATATAGTTTCATGATATACTGTTGATTAAATTACCAGATGAGAATACCTGTAATTGGCTAATCTAGTCACAAAACAGATAACATTCCCTTCACGCAAAGATTCACTAAATGACTTGTTGGCCTTCTTATTGATCACCTGATATTAAAGAGACTTCATTTTGATATAGCAAAAGCTAGATAGGTCTTATAATTAACAGGGTGAGCCCTGCTCAACCACAACCAAAGTCACTGTTTATTATCCATTCTGTCTTTCATTCTGTGCCCTGATCCCTCTGAGGTCCACTCCCATGTTCCTATCCCCCCACCACCACCCCCCTCTCACCCTGGTGTCTCTCAGTCCGTCCCCTCTCCCTCCTGCCTGTTTTTGGGGCCATGTTTCCAGGTGCGCGGTGGTGTTCTTGGGAGTGTTGCATGCTGGGAATGGGAGGATGTGCCGGGCAACCCACTGCAGCTGCTACCGATCCTCTCTGCGTTTTGATACCTGTGTGTCATCAGTCCTGGCACCTTCTACAATCTTCACAGGGAGGCTGAGAATTAAACAGGGGCTCCCTTCACTGCCTGTGGCCCAAGAAAACATTGTGTGTGTGTGTGTGTGTGCGTGTGTGTGTGTGTGTGTGTGTGTGTGTGTGTGTGTGTGTGTGTGTGTGTGTGTGTGTGTGTGTGCGTGTGTGTGTGTGTGTGTGTGTTCAAATTAAGGGAGTACTTTAACATTTGCAGATGAAGGTACTTGTGGTGGTGTGTAAGGATTCAAAATTGGTTTGAGCTTGCACATCAGTGTAAGTCACACTGACGTTCAAATAATTCCTTTAACATCATACAATAGTTCGGTGTTTACGTGACCCTGTTGTCAGCTGATGTTGTGTGTCCTAAACAAATGAAGGCCTACCAGTATTCTTCACCCCCCCCCCTTCTATCTTTCTCCCTTCACTTGGCTCCTCTGACCTCCAACACTTCAATGCAGACGGTGGAAACCCTGCCAAGTTGTCAAGGAACACTGGCGCTGAAAACACAAATACACACATTTCAGTGAGCCTGCACCAACAGCAGGCATTGAGCTAACCTGCACGACAAGCCAAAGCCACACTTCACACCTTGACTGGCTGGCATTTATTGGGTAACGTCCCCGTCCAATGGTAAGGGGGGAGGAAGAACAACACCTCGCCACTGTTAAAACAATCTCACAGCTCTGTGGCGGAGGGGAAAACAAAAGGCAGCAGTGCAAAGAGTCAAGAAGCGCCATTTGCCAAATTGTGACCGAAATTGGTAAACAGTAAATCGAGCTTAAAATTTTAAGCACACGTTTTGGGAGTTGTCTCGCTTTAGCGGCTTTTAAGAATATGTGTAACCTCTCAAGACGAAGTGTGTTTATTCCATCAAGTGTCAAATTCAAGTCTAAACTTGCCATTTTTAATTAACATTGAGAATCCACCCATCCACCCCCTTCACCAATTATATCAGTGGCTGCCATCATGTCGACGCCATAGACTTAAAAACATATTTACTTCACCTTATTTAAAGTTGGTTTGTATATTAAAGGGTAAGTTAGTGATATGGTCCTTTTAGCTAACTTCCTATCAGTGACTAGCAGTTAGCAGTCCCCTCCCTCGTCCCTACGTCACCATCACATGAACACACAGCCATCTTTGTCAGAAAGTTCCGCGATAGAGAGCAGCGAGTCTTCGTTCAGAGGCACAGAGACCCGCCTCTTTATAGCGCTCTGTCTCCTGATTTGATAAAAACAAGCGGGATACTAAAAATGTTATATGGCAATTAACCTACTGCAAAGCTGAATGACTGAGACCTGTGTTATGAACTGTACATACTGTTTAAGTGATTTCTGTATGAATATAGTGATTTAACATATATATTAACAAATTAATATCACTTATGTCTCCTTTAATATGGTTGTTTAGATGAGTGATCATTTCATATTTCACCTTGTTTTTCATTTAAACAGGTTTTGCTAGCCATCAGACCATCTGACATGGTGTTTTTAGCATGGACTTCGGTCAGTCAAAGCTACTTCAAAAAATTCCAACTTTAACATGAAAGTTAAATCTTGACTTTGGAAACACTATAGTCTGTGTTTGAAGTCATCTGTTGTCACATGACCAAATACCTAAAACACGTGAATAAAAACTGAGCCTACCACTCTGTGCAATGGGCTAATAAAAGCTTGTAAGGTGAGCTATGATTATTTTGTCCCAAGTTCCAAGTGGTGATAAACTGGGCTTTTTCTGAAATTCTGTACCAATCTCTTTAGAGTGAGTAAACAATTGCAGGTCCACTTTGTTAAGGTCAACCTTTTTCTCGCAGTCACTGCCATGAGAAGAAGTGTGCACAACATTATCTCCCAAGTGCCGAGACATCTCCATAGTCTTCAAAATGGATCCAATTTAAACATCCCGCTCAGCACTTTATTTTTTATGTCACATCCTGTAGAAGACGACGACGGATTGTATTTAAGCTTTTATGCAATGGTTTGAGGAGACTTTAGTTGTCAAAGATCCTAATAAAAAAATTTGCTCTGATGGCGAATTCCCTCATAACCGCGGCAAGCACTTTGTACATAATCTGTGTTTTATCCATTCTCATTCTCTTTTCCCTGCTGGTGTACTGAAAATGAGTTATGACATAGGATGGCTGTGCGGGGTGTATGAAGGGCAGGCTTTGAATGGGCCGGCGAGGGCCAGGATAATAGGTCTAAACAAATGAAAGGTTGAAGGGGCAAAAGGCACGTGGAGAGAAGGGTAATGATTTGAAAAAGCCATGAAGGAGATGTTCACAAACAGCAGGGAGTATACACACAGACAGTACCTAGAGTTTAAGGTTTAAACAGCAAATTAGAATGACTTAAATATGCACCTTCAGCATCAAAATACTATTGAATTTGACAGTGATCAGAATGTTAATAAATAAATAGTAAGGGGTTGGGGGTGGGGCTGTGGACAGTCATTCCTTTCTACAATCTCATTCATGTTGTACTGTCTGACACTGTTTAGTTTGCCCCGTATTCCTTTCAGGTTATTTATATTGTCCCTAATACTTTATAATAGCATTTATTCTTGCTTTTTCCTATGATATTAGTTCACCTATTTTTGTGTTTTTTAGTATTCATTGTCTGCTTCCATAGTTCTCTGCTTTCCTTGTAAAGTATATTGTTCTTCTTTCTGCAGGCATTATGTTAAACCCCTTTGTTATCCAAGGACAATCTGAATGTCTTATTTTCCGACTATACTATTTCATAGGGCAGTGTTTGTCATATAATGATATGAATATTCTTAGGAATGCTTCATATGCACTGGCAATGTCAGTTTCTTTGTAAATTGAATCCCAGTCGTGGGCAAATAGTTTCTGTTTAAGTGTGTTCATGGAGTCATCTGATTGTCCGGCTTTTCATCCCTGTAGTTGCTGTTGTAAACTGTAATGTGATGTCACTGATTAGTAGTCCACTTATTGTGTTGTTTCCAGTGTCATTAGTGAACATGTTGTCTATTAACGTGGCACAGTGGGGTGTTATTCTGCTAGGTCTGGTGATTTTGGGGTAAAGGCTCATCTTACGGTATAAATTGTATTAATGTACTCATCTGTCCTGTTGTGTTTATTAGGATATTTGAGTTCAATATCAAAGTCTCCAAATATGAAATTTACTTTATGGCTTTTTTTAAATGTGTTCTCCATCCAGTTATTGAAGACTTCAAACGTGCTCTTTAAATACATATGTATACTGTACATATATATTTTTCCAGTTCCTCAATATTTCATATGAAGAACTTTGGCCTCCTCCGGTGATCCACTGAGGTTAATGAATATTGTATAGCTTGTTGTCCAGGGTTAGGGTTGTCCAGGTATATTCTATTTTCCTCTGTTTCTTTAGAATAGTTATTTCTTGAGAATTTAGAATAACCTTCATTAACATTCGATCCAGGGAGATGAAAAAAATGTGTTCTGAATGGTGGTCAATGGACCAAATTGTGGTCAAAGGAGGCACAATGTAGTTTTTTTTTATCACAGTGTAGAAAGGTGTCAACAATCAAAATCCATTAGAATAACAAACTTCAATAAAAATGACACATCTCTACTTCATATTAAGGCTGGGGAATGATCAAAGCCAAAATGAACGCATACAATACAATTCAAATAGGAAGGCACAAGGGTTAAAAAGTGTGCTTTCTGGCTATTTCAGCGTTATGTTTTGTGAGGTGCTCGATCGTGATAACATCTGTTCCTTTAAGATTCCTACCCTGTTCCAGCAGCCCAGTCTTGTGTTTTCTATTGACAAGCCGTAGGATCACAGCCGGTTTGTTTATCGCAGTCCATTTGTATCCCCTAGACTGCAATAAAGCAGCCACCTGTTGCTCTGTGGAAACCAATCCATTTCCCATTGCAACTGCATCTGTAAGCAAGTCCAGCGACCTGTTTATCTCTTCAACTTCCTCAGCCACGAGAACCTTTTTTGGACCCGGTTTCGCTTTTTTTTTCGTTCAGTAAACTGTCAGCCGATCAGCTGTTAGCGTTGTCAGCTTGTAGTTTGTAGGCTAGTTAACTTGTCATCAACTAGCTTTTGCTACCCTTTCTCAGTCCGTTCTCCAAATTGGTATGCCAGGCAGGGGTCTTACCGAGGGTCTGAGCAATTTCCTTAGTCGAAAATCGGTGGTCGAGAAATCCAGTGAAATGGTCAAAAAGCCAAGTGTCAAAACGTCAACTCACTGACAGATGTGGGAAATTCCTGGATCCTATGTTTGCTTTTCGTGGAGTGAATATCACACCAGCATAAATGTTTTGCCACAATGGACCATACAAATATAAAAAAATAAACAATACTGTACGTTGCAAACATTATAGGTTTTGTCTCGCAAACAATTTTCCTTGAGCCAAAGCGTTTTTTCTCAGCGACTATTCAGATGTCAAGTTTGGAGGAGTCAACGTCAATGTCCACACACTGGTTCTTGGTTTTAAACATGGGGGTTGAACAAACAAACCAACAGCTGTTTTAGTAGCTTAATTTGTGATTTGTATTTTTGCGTGTTCTATAAAAAAATATATTAATAAATCAATCGATACCAGATAGAGGGTGAGTAAGATATTGCACCGTCATATTTTTAAAGCTGTATTGGTACTACTATATACTTTATATATTAAAACAGAGCCATAAAGAAAGCACCACAGAGAGGAAAGGAGTACATGTAACAGCAGCAGGAGAGACACATGTCTCCTTCTCCGGTCGACCTTGACTCCAAATTCGCCAGCGCAATTAGAAACAAAATGAGGTGAGCTGTCGCTGAAAAAACACTGAGATTGACCCACTTGGGCGCAGTCAACAATAAACTAGCTTTTCTTACCTTTTGTTGTGGCCTCTCTCCCCTGTCTGCGTGGAGGGGGTGATGGTGGTGGGTGTGGGAACAAGGTCTTTGAGGACTAAAATGCCTGTTGTTGTGTGTGATGTTTACCGTGGCCTCAGAAGCCCAGCCACAAATTACACTGTCAGGGACACATCCATCCACATGTGGGATGGAGAGGAGGAGAAGCTTTGAATGTTCAACCATTGAACACCTTCAATGGCCGGTAATACAAGAGGCGTGGCTGCTCCTATTAAAATGTGGGCCAGAATCAATAAGAGGCATAATTAGAGTTGTTAGAGCAAATTAAAACATGGCTATTATGTGGCTGTACAATGTTGCTCCGTAAACTGTTATTACAGGGGGAAAGAAGCTTTGTGTTGTTTACGTGTGTGTGTGTGTGTGTGTGTGTGTGTGTGTGTGTGTGTGTGTGTGTGTGTGTGTGTGTGTGTGTGAGAGAGAGCGAGAGATATAGAGTGAGGATTTTGGGCAGTCGGGTAGAGATGGGGGATTAGATGCGATGGTTGCCTCTTTCTACTGTAATTACCACTCCCTTTATTGACAGAATCTTCACTTTTCTCTGGCTTTGTCTAAACTACAATTTCCTCCATTGTACAGTAGTAATTTTCAAGTGTATTTCTGCAGCAGCGGTGCCTCTTTTGCACTGTTTGAAATTGTTGCTATCCTCATCTCACATGAATAGTAAACTACTATGTCCACAAACACACACACACACCATTATTCATTCATTGTCTGTTGTCTTTAAATGCTCACTGAATGTGTACATTTTGTAATAAGAAAATCCTTTATTAGTCCCACAATGGGGACATTTTCGTGTTACAGCAGCAACAGAGGATAGTGCAAATAATAATAACCAAAGCATTAGCACGGTTGCAAAATATAATAATAACATTAAAAAAGGCAAGTGACAGTAAAACACTAATATACTAAGTAAACAGACTGTTCAACATTGCTAATTGTACAGTATGACTGCTGCAGGAAGAAATGATCTCTCTTTAACACCCCACGGGTGTATAAGTCTGGCACTGAAGGAGCTGCAGTGATGGAACTAACTCATGAAGGGGGTGGGATGTGCTGTCCAACATGGAGGACAGCTTGGCTATCACAATCCTGTCTCCTACCAACTCCACCGGGTCCAGTGTGCACCCCAGGACAGAGCTGGCTTTTTTAATCAGCTTATTTAGCTTATTCCTGTCAGCAGCTGTGATGCTGCTACTCCAGCACCACACCAAAGAAGATGGCTGATGCTACCACCATAACCATAAAAAAGTCCTCAGGAGCGCGCCCTGTACTACAAGAGACCTGAGTCTCTTCAGCAGATAAAGTCTGCCTTTTTAAAGTGCGCTAATCATCCCACTAGATACAAATGTTTAATTAATGGGAAAGCCCAGGTACCTGTATGAATCCAAAACATAATATCTACCCCGTGGATGTTAACTGCTGAGGGTGGAGGATCTTCCCCACATTGATCTGGAGGTTGTTCCACTGGCACCAGTCCGCACAGTCCTGGTTCAGTTCTCTGTACTCACTGTCTTCCCCATCCTTAATAAGGCCGACGACAGCAAAGTCATCAGAGAACTTCTGGAAGAAGCACTGTGAGGCGTTGTAGGTGAAGTCTGCAGTGTAGATGGTGAAGAGGAAAGGGAGCCAGGATGGTTCCCTGTGGGCCCCCATACTGCAGACCGCCGTGTCTGGCTCATAGTCCTTAATCCTCACATACTGTGGTCCGTTGGTCAGGTAATCCAGGACCCAGGCAGTGAGATGAGGGTCCACTCCAGTGTATCTCCAGCTTGTCCCTCAGGAGTGTAGGCTGGAGGGTTTTAAAATAACTGGAGAAATCATAGAACATGATCCTCATAGTGCTTCCAGCTGTGTCCAGGTGGGAGAGGGATCTGTGGAGGAGCCGATGTCGTCCACCCCGAGGCCAGACCGGTAGCCGAACTGCAGCTGGTCCATCAACGAGCTCACCAGAGGACAAAGATGAGCCAGGATCAGTCTCTCCAGTGTCTTCTTCCAAAGAGACGTCAGCGCCACTGCTCCGTAGCTGTTCATCTCCTTGGGGTGCGGCGTCTTATGCTGGGTTTACACTAGAGGACTTTTAAAAGACTTTGAAAAGACTGAAGACTGAAACCCTCTCACATCTAAAGACAATCAACTCACACCTGAAGACAACTAGTCAGTAGTTTTCAGTCACAGAGTGAGATTTTGAAAAGACAGGGGGTCTCATAGTGCAAGACTACAACTAGATTAATTTTGAGATTAATATCATTTCCGCAAACGCGATTGTGATTATTTAATTAAAAACAAGTTAATTCAATATTCCGAGCGGGGGACTTCCTTTAGTTATTTGACCAGCTTTATTTGCTGATCTCATACCCCAATAACTTTAACTCCTAACTCTGTATTTGACGGTAGAGTGTTCAGGTTGCGCGGCTGTCAGCCTGGTTCTCCACCGAGGCTTCTATGAAAAAGTATCCAAAATAAGTGCCTCACCAGGCGGACACAGGTCGCGACTAATGCCGCTCCTCCTGTGTCGTGCTTGGTGCATGCGAGAGTGTGACAGTGTTTACGTCATTTCACATGTTTGATAATCAAGACGGGAAGAAGACTGGCTGAAATCGGGTCAGAAGACCACCATACACCAAACGACTGAGATTACGTGGGCGCGCCACAACTCCAGCACGACTCCCGTGATTTCAGTCCGACATTGGAAGATTGTCTGCGACTGTCAAATCGCGTGAAAAGTCGTGTAGTGTAAGCCCAGCATTAGGCACAGGAACCAGGCAGGATGTCTTCCCAAAGCAAAAGTGCAAAAAAAAGTGCTTATCCTTGGTTGTAGACTGCATATACTGTATGTAAGACCGTAGTCTTACATATACAGTATATGCAGCCCTAAGGTAACACTAATAAAGACACATGCTGAGTGTACAACATAATTCATATATAAAACGTATTTTTTTGATATACTCTCAGTTAGGGACTGATCTCTCTTGGGATTCGGGCTGGGGGAAAATGCTGTTTATGTTTTCATGCTCATAATAATCCACTTATGGCCAATGATCAGAGGAAGGGATTACTCTAAATTCAGATGCTTAAGTGGGTTGGTTATAGTACTGTTCGTTTTATATATTTCGGGGTTGCTACATTGCAAAGTCCGATTAACAGCTGAAGACACCATGTCCCAAAGAAAATAAAAATATGCTGTTCCTCTATCTTTTCTACTCTTGTCTCTGTCTCCACATAGCTGGGGAAATCCATGCAACACAGTGTTCAGCTCATGAGCACTCAGAATGTAGATAAGTCAAATGTTCCCTATGTACAGTGTGTAACTAGAGCTGTGGGGATATAAAGGATTCTTCAAGGACCCAAGGCAGGCCAGGTTTATTCTGTCAGACCGTCACCTTTTATGTCTCAAATCCACAGCCAATCCTTTAAATGTTTGCTTTACAAGTTGAGATTTTTAGTGTGGTGCACTTGTATTACCAATTCTCATTGTTATCCAACCGTCTTTGACAAGTTATCAGGGAATACAAAACCAAACAAAAGCCCATTCCCTACCAAAATATGATGCTGGAAAAAGGTGCATTGTAATTGTAGAGTGCTCACTGACAGAAATCAATTTGAGGCGTGCTAATGGCCAGAGTCCTCCATTGGAGAGTGCTCTCATTGACTGGCACGCTGCTCTATCTGGTACAGAGCAAAGTTGGAACAATTACAGTAATCTGCGTGTGGAGCGATGGTCCTCCAATGTGGAGTGGAGCTGAAGTAGAGTGGTCCTCAGCACTGATCAGCCTGCCGTGACAAAGACAGACAGTAAAGCAAGGCTTGGGTTTGACCAAGTGCATGATGGGATGCCAAGGTTACACACAGGGCCCGGAGCTATCCATTGAGAAGACTAGCGATGGCTGAAATGTTTGCTTTTATCAAAATGTGGTTTACAGGGAAAGTCTGGGAGAGAGGAAGTGTTTGTATTATAGGTGGCAGAGCCAGATGAGATAGTGCACCTTATTTCCTTTGAAACAGTCAAATGTAGAGTCCAGCTTTGTACTAGGGCTGAACAACTTGAGGAAATATCTTAATTGAATATATATTATATTACCAATATTGAGTAATATTTTGGTATATCAAATCACATTACTAGCACTTTCCAATCAAATTTAGTCAGATCATTACTCCTCTGTCTAAACTTGAAAACAATAGAACCTAAATACATATTAAAGTATATCTGTTCATTCTTGCCTGTACTGTATGATGTGCTCACTGTTCTCATTCTCCATTGGTGCCTCTGGTCCAGTTCTAACACAGAGAGAGCTATATCATACTCAGCACATCAAGGGCTCAGCACATATATAGGATAAACAATGCCACTGTCAAAGGCATCACTTGGGCTGCAGCCCCAAATCAATTCCTCACACTCTTCCTGGATTAGCCATGGATGACTTAATTGATTCAGCACAGTCAAGTGATCTTCAAACAAACAGGCTTTTTTCCAACACCAAAAAGGGAGTGACAGCCACCAAACCTGAACTCTCTCTGTAGATGACAAATCATTCCTGCAGGCGACAAAACGGTATTCTTAACAATGGGGTAGCTGGCTGGAAAGATATCTCTCTCCGTCTGTCCTACATTCCTATAGGCTAACCACATGAAATGGGCGAAGAAGAGCGAAGCAAAACTGGTGATGGGTCATTGCTTGCCGTTCACTAATCGAGGAGTCTTGAAGATACATTTCTGTGATAACGGATACGCCTTGTGGTTGACAAGTGCCTCGGAGCTGTCGGGCGAAAAAAGGGGAAGACGGAGAATCTTTTTAGGGGGCTTTTCCTGACTTTTTTCTTCTTTTACACCACCAGTTTAATCTTGCCTTGGAGCAAGCAGAATGACAGACAGAGCAGATTAACACTAGTTCTATCAGAGAGCAGTTAAGCAGCCCAGCCATTCTCAGTGGACGTTCTCATTGTGCCCAAGCCCCCTAAGGAAGCAGTGTTTTCATTGTAATGTACAGTAATTGCAAAGTAGTCCCAGGAATATTTCTTCTTAAGATCGTTGTCACTCTTCATGCTCTACTTTCAAGCACATGGGAAAAAAAGGATTTTCCTTGATATCGTCACATTTCCAGGTATCACTGTGTTGCCAAATCAAGTTACATTTCCAATTTCCCACCACTAAATGTAAAAAAAAAAAAATCGAAATAAAACTGGCTTCAAACGGAGTGTTGAACTGGAGTCTACAGGAATGAGTGATATATATCCACAGCTCTGTTGAACAACATCAGACAGTGTTCACCTGCCCAGGTTTGTCCCACAGCAGGCAGACTGAGTGAAGAGAGATTGCAGCGGGAGGAGGGAGCAGCAGAGAAATATGATGGGTGGCGCACAATCAACAGCAATGGAAATTGTGTCAAAGTATCCTCAGACACAAGCCTGTCTACTTAATTGGTGTGTTACTGTCACTTGCTACTGTTTACATAGGTTAGTATTATATTTTACATCCATGCTGATGCTTTTGTTTTGTTAATATTTGCACTATCCTTGCACTAGAATTTTCTTATCTTATCTTATGATGTAAAAATATATAGGCCTATATGTATTTTTTTTTATCAAATTTTTATTAGTTTTTACAAAACATACAAACAACAACAACGAAGACATGAGAGACCTACAAACCCCCACCCCTCCCACCCACAGGACTGGAAAACAAACCATACGTTATAATAATAGTTTAACACTTTCTGCGGCATCAGCTAAAATGTTCAAGTTCTTTGGTTTTGCACCATGTGATCTTCCAACTGATTGTTCCATATTTAGAATATCCAAAAAAGCAAGCAGCCATTGTTGCCTGTGCAGAGAATGTGGGGCCTTCCAACGTAATGCAACCATTTATTTTGCTGCCGTTAGACCGGCCAGCCACACTTACCTTTGTTGAAAGGAAAACCTTAAAATAGAATCATCATTCAAAAGAAGAACCAATGGAGAAAAGGGTACAATGCATTCCATGATAACTGAAAGACAAGAAGAGACACATTTCCAAAATTTGAAAACTATGATGTAAAAATGAACTTAAGTGTTTTTTTTGTAATCTCTAAAAAAGGAAAATTGAAAATAAAAGTATTTTTAGATTGATCAAATGATTTTTGATACAGTGAATCATGCTGCACTTTAAGTGGCGCATGTAGTTGGGAATCAATGATAACTGCTCTACTGAGCCTGTGCAGCAAAATTCTTGTATATACCTGAAGATTTTTACAAATCAATTAATAAATATGCATTTGTGTGTGTTTTCACTAGATATGTGTACATGACAATAAATCTCATGTCATTCATGATTAATGCTCAAAAAACGTTGTTGTGTTGTGGCAGGTTACGCGTTTTAACCTCAGTAATGTGCCTTAAAAGACTTTATAATGTTTGCAGATGACATTAGATTTGGTGGTTTGCGTTCACATTTCTCTACTACAATAAAAGCAATTGTCATGAGGACATATTCATTTTGCATTCTTCCCATCCATTTCTATGAAGCCTTTGCCATTCTTCAGCCATTCAACAGATGCCAGCTAACTTTCTCATCTTCCCCCGTCTCTTGATCTGGTCACTTCCATCAGCCACCTATTGACACCTGCCCACTTACACCAAGTGATCTGCCATGTTGTCAATGTTACAGTATGCTCATCACTGCTAATATGTACCTGAGGCAATCTTCCTATACTGTCCTGGTACCTTGTCTATAGATATCTCTCTCTCTCTCTCCCTCTCTCTCTCTCTCTCTCTCTCTCTCTCTCTCTCTCTCTCTCTCTCTCTCTCTCTCTCTCTCTCTCTCTCTGTTTTTTGATCGCCTGTCAATCACTGCTTCGTACCACTTGCTCATTAGCCTCTTGGGCCGCCAAAAAACTTCAGCTCAGCCATGACTCACCGGTAAGACAAAGCTCTGGCTGAACATGTCCTTTAAAAATTGCCTGATGTATTATTGTTTAGAAGCAAAAACTCAAGGAACTCTGCTGACACGATTCAAAAAATGTTTAAGATAGATCCAGCCAGTATGAAGCAGATTGAATCTCTAAGTATTACCTGGCAGGAAGGTACCCTGCACTCACCCAGGTGCTTGGGATAGGCAAATACTTCACAATACAATATGCATCACAATACATGGGTGACGAAATGATATTATGATATATTACGACATATTTTGATGCGATTCATATTGCGAAATTCGGCTTTGTATTTAGAAGATAGATGGATTGAAGATAGCTTCCATTATGAATAAATATCACCATATATTGTCGTAACAATATTTTTTAGCACAGCCCTACTCGTTTTTACTATCTCCATAAGCCCAAAAGACCCATATTCCTGTATATGGCTCAACAACAAAGTCCTACAATTCCCATAATGCAGCTCAATACTATATACCCTAAAACTAGTTTTTAAATGATTTACTTCTACTTCAAGTGTTCGTATGTCTTTTCTTTGTGAAGTTGTACAGGCCAACTTCAGATTTATCACAGCACAAGTCTTACAATTATTAACACTTCTACATTTTTATCACCTGTTTGCTTTGAATATAATTTGAGGGATAACGAAAAAAAAGACAATTTGGCAATGTCGTTTCAGAACAATGCTGATAAAGTTTCTAAATTAAGAGAGAAAAAGAGTGTATTGAGTATTGAGTGTGTGGATTTGGGTTGACAGACAGAGGGAAAATGGCAGGTAAGAAGAAAAATGTGTTGAAGGATGGAGGCAGAGAGGTGACAGCATAAACACGGTTAGAGGAATAGAGTGAGCAAAGGTGTAGCAGCGGTAGGGTGTGTGTAGGGGGGAGTAGGGCTGTGTGGTGGTGGTGGTGGTGGTGGGGGGGTTTAGTGTGAAAGGGGTTAATAGCAAAGTGGAGGCTCAGAGCTGATCGAAATGCAGAGCGCGTCCCCCCAGCCCCGTGCTCAGTGATGAGTTGGAGCTGAGATCTGGCGCCCGCTATAAAGGAGCTCATTGAAAATAATTCAGAGTGACGGCTGTGCAGGAAGGGAAACAGGGGAGGAGGGAGGGAAGTAGGGAGGGGGGGAGGAAGGGGTACTGCTACAAAGAGAGCTAGAACGAGAGCAGGAAAAAAGAGAGAGAGATACTGTGTAGATTGGGAGATGGAAGACAAGACTGGACGACAGTTGATAAGGTGAGTGGGGTCAGAAAATTCTGAAAAATCTAAAAATGTGTGTGGAGAAAATGTAGTGTGGAGAGGTGTTATGGTCCCCCACTGAGAAATCCTACAGAACTCAACAATACACCTACCCTGGAAATCCAGACTCGCCGATAGCAAATTTAAATTTGCTCCGCATACTACTCTGGGCACGAACCATTTGAGCTCATTAACTATGTCGGAAAATTCCGACTGACCAATCAAATCGTATTATGTGATATGGGTGGGCATAGCCAGGTGACGACAGTGCTGCGCATGCACCGTCGAAGTCGGGATTGTAAAGAACAAAGATGGCTGCAGCCGTATACGTTGTTTGAAACGGCTTTGGCCTCGACAATTAACGATTTGGACCTAGCTTTTTCTTTAAAGAATTAAAGCTGGGGTATATGATTTGGGAGAAAATAGTTGGGATAGAGATTCGAATCCAAATACCTCAACCGCTCAACTTGTGTTCTCTTTGGTCCCTCCCTGACACGCTCTACACCAACAACGTCGGTGCCAAAGTGAATGGACAGTCCCAACAGCCAATAAGAACGGAGAATCAGAGCCTCGCTGTGATTGGTCAACGTGTACATGAGCGGTGGCAATTTTTGGGGGCGGCACACAGAGGCAGGGGAGAGCAAAGTGATGAGTAGATATTCTCAGACCACTTCACCTACATGTAGCTGAATGGCTTGTATGACAGTTTGCCAAATATTACAGTGAAAAAGTTACCCACCCTAGCTTTAACAGAAGACGGCACACAAATCTTTCATGAGCAAGAAAGATATATTTGCTGTGTTGCAGACTGACCACGGCAAAAGTTTAATTAGCTCTGAATACGCCACTTTGTTCATTGCTCTGATTGGTCGTAGTGCTATCCAATTGCGTGCAGTGGTATTTGAAATGCATGTGTTGGTGCTGCCCCTTGAGTTGGGAAGGTCTATTGATCATCGCCAGTCCCTTCATCGTTCTAGATGTGGGTCTGGATTCCCAGGCTACAAAATTAAGCGAAAAATGAAATGAAATATCACAACTGTTACTACTTAGTCCAGTACTATTTTAATTTAATTCATTTATTTACAGCGTATGACCATAATATATTGGTCTGGAGCATAGCCATACAATAATAACAAAATAAAACAATGGTGTTTCGACATGGTCAAAATACAACAAATATTACTGAAACAATGGGAAGACATTTTTCCAAGAAAGCTTATATTTTACCAATATCTTCTGACCTCAAAAGCAATTCTTTGGTATAATTCATTGCATTAACATTCTTACATTCAAACATAATATTCATCTCCAAATCATTGTCAACAGAAAGGTTACAGACCATCTGGTTTCTATCCAGCTCTATCCAATTACCTTAAGAATTCTGCTGTTATTTCCCTCGATAATATAGAGGGAAAATTTCATTGGCAATATATGCTTACCAAGTTTGGCAGGTTTGAGGATGTATACAATTCAGAATAAGAAATTAGCCACGAACTGTGTTGCATCAGGAAAATACCAATGACATGTGCAATCATCAATTGTAAAAAGCAACACCAATGCCTCTTAACTTGCTCACTGTGTGTTCAGACCAAACAAGGCTCTCATCAAATCCCCTCACCAACACATTGGCCCATGTGCCAAAGGGCTGTGCTCACCTAGCAGCCCCCGACACATCAGCACCGTGCTAAAGGCAGCACAAGTCCTCACCTCAGCGTGGCTGTTTGACCAGCGCTGTCAACAAACAGAGATGAGAGAGAGAGAGAGAGGTTATGATCCAACGGATGGGTTAAAGTTTACACTGTAGTGCCAGCGTGAGCATGTGCATGACCCCACACCCCACACAAATGACTCGTCTTAAACCAAAAAAAAATAGAAAGAAAGAAAGAAATGAAAATGAGTGGAGGCTATGTGTAGGGTGGGGAGGAGTGTGGTAGGTGTAAGTCATGGCCTCTTCTCAGCGGCCCTTACTTTATTAATGTGGAGCCCTCCAAGACCTCTATTAAACTGTGCAAAGCTCATCTGGAGGAGCAGGCCCATCCTTTACACTAACGCCACCGTGTTAAGCACACAGGAAGCCTGCAGAGCGGCAGGCGGGAGGGGGTTAATGGGGCTTGATGCTCTGCAGGGGGGGTAGTGGGGGGTGAGGCAGGGGGACACGGGGGGAGAGGGGAGGAGGGGGGGGCTGTGCTGTGCTGATGCATCAGACCAAAGCAACTCCCAGCTGGGACCTCCACACAAGTGTTCCAGAGCAGTTCCCCTCTCTGGTCATAACTACTGTGTGTAGAGAGGGAGGTAGGGGGGTGGGTTACAGTTTGATTCCCAAATTAAAGGATGTTTATACAGTTTATTAGAAGTTAAGTCTTGTTTTTCAAGCACTGGTCAATTTTTTAGATGTATATTTTGCTTCCGTAACATGTCTTCTTAGTAATCAAAGGTCCAAAATGTACATATAGGCGTTTATTTGAATAAAACAAAAACACTAAAACAAAATAAGAATTGATTTTAAATGGTGTGTGTGTCCACTTGATGGATGTAGGTTCAATATTAGCTTCATGGAGAACAGCTGCCTTCTGCTGAAACAATAGCCCCTTTTACACAGCCAGTGAAAGCCGGGAATATGCTGGAATTTCGGCCCTCCGCCCTGCTGTATAAATGCGACCGTTGCGGAACGAGGGAAGAAAGATGCGAGAGATTGTTCCGGGAATTTTACTACGTCGGGGGGTAGTAAGATTCCCGACACAATCAGTTCCGCCTCTCTGTTTAAATGCGGCCAGCTTGTTGTTGCGGAACAGGGGGGCGTTTGACGTTCCATAGCCTACGTTCTAAACATGCGACCATGTTAGCAGTTGAAGGACGTGTGTTTAACATTAACCACGGCGGCCTGATGTCCCGTAAAAATCACCAAATAAAAGGAACGGCGTATCATCTAGCTTGTCATAAGGTCCGCTGCTCAATCCAAACCCCCACACTTCATTTTGCAGAGTGTATGAGTCTATTTCTGCCCAGGGGAAGTTGTACAATGGGAAAGCTAGGCTAAGCTAGGCTAGGCTAAGCTAGGCTGCGACCGGATCGCCACCGCTATTATTATCCTAAGTCTGAGCGTATATCCACACTTTATTTCTGTCTACAGTAACGTGACTTCACACACTGTGTGTATGTGTGTGTCTGATTGGCAGATCGCTGCCCTTACAAAGAGACTCGCTCACAGCCAACCTGTCACACAAACACACACACACACAGACACAGACACAGAGGTGAAGCAGTGAGCAGCGGAGTGATTTTTGTCAGTTTGGTTAACAGTCCCAGAGATGTTGGACTCAGCACGTCGCGAGATCAACCGGCACATCGTAAACAGTAAAATACGGCCCTCTTACTGCAAGCTCCAGCACTTCTGCTCTCAATTCACCGGCCAGTGTTGTTGTTGTAAAGCAGCTGACCGGCGCGGCGCTAAATGTGTACGTCACACCTGACGCTGTTTACAAGCACCTCTTTCATTCCGGAACGCTGTGTAAAAGGGGCTACTGATGCGCCAGCAGGCCGGCGTTGCTTGGTTCTGTGTAAATAACACAGAAGCAAACAAAGCCGGCATATTGGAGTGATGTTGTTCCGTCAATATGCCGCAATCTCTGTGTAAAAGGGGCTATAGTGAGTGCAGATCGGCTGAAAGAATCTAAAAAGCCCTGTATAACGAGTTGTATTCTCTGTGGGTTCATCACTTCCTTGTTCAGGTTCTGTATAACTGTTGATATTAACTCCAAGCCTTTGGCTGTAGAGCCTGCAGCGTCACATCCCCCTCCCTCTGGAACTCTCTATCTGCCAAAATCACTAACGCTGACTCTGTGGACACTTCAAAAAACTTCTGAAGCACCATATTTTTAAAAAAAGCCTTTGGCCTCTGTTAACTTTGTCCCAATTAATTAAGCCACCAGTTTCTATTGTGTTTTTAGTGTTTATTCATTTATTTCTCTGCCCTTGCTCATGTTACTATTTTCTTTTCATCCTCCTGTACTTTGCAAAGCGTCCTTGGGTTTCTTGAAAGGCGCTATATGAAACAAAGCTATTATTATTATTATTATTATTATTATTATTATTATTATTATTATTATTATTATTATTATTATTATTATTATTATTATTATTATTATTAAAGTCATTTAGACTATTTTTGTAGAATACCATGATTAGTACTTTACATCGTACACACCAAAATGAGATCTATGATTTGGAGGGTCTGACTGAAGGCCTCAATACAAGTAGTTTGCAATTATTTAATTGACAGTTGGTCAGTCTTTGATGCAAAACTCATAGGCAACACGTAATCTCCATGTGCTTTGGTGAAAATGCTATCATCATATCAGAAGGTTTAACACTTAAAAGATGATAGAATAGTAAATGTACTGACTTAAAGACAGTTGCTAAATCCCAGTAGCAGTAAATCTAATCTGTCCCATACAGACAGGCCAGTGGAATACCCTCTAACAGCAGTGTGTTCACTTACTGTATGTCTATGTTGGTTCAGCTGCATGCACTGTAGCACCTCTGACAAATGAACCATGTTTTCTATCCTACCTGTGAAAGTACAAAAGCATGCAGGCCTCATGGAAGTACATATTCATAAATCAGTGTACAATGGTGCATTCACTGGTCAATAGAAACACCATACACACGTTCTCACAAAGCACGTACACCTTCCGAATAGATAGTTGAAGCCTTGGCTCATTGCTTGGGCCCACTTTCTGAACACTAGCACGTCTATGATGAGATATCGAGCTGAGGTGCTTCACACCACACTCTTGATTTATAAAAGACCATCACGGAGCATGCTGCCGCCTGGCTCTGTATTTCACCATACAAGCTTTTCAACTTGGCTGGCTGGGATGAGGGGGAGATTAAAAAAAAAAAAAAAAAAAGTTGCTTGAAAGTTTACAGATGAATTAGAAATTGGAAGAAGAAAAAATAGATTAATTCCAAATTAAGTCTTGACAAATCAAATGCAACACTCTCGAATGTGCCAAACAACTGGTGAATGGCTTTTGAAAATAAGACAAGGGGAGGGTGTGTGTGTGTGTGTGTGTGTGTGTGTGTGTGTGTGTGTGTGTGGGGGGGGGGGGAGGGGGGGGGACAGGAGGGTGTGTTTGCATCTAAACTCTCCGAGAGGGATCAAATCAAAGCCTCTTGCTCTCTACCTTTTTTTCTCTATTCTCAGTAGCCGATCAATTTAGCGCGGCTCAGAAGAACATTGCGGTAAACATCGACGGAGTAATTTTCTGGCATATTAATGTTTACATCCAATCAGCGGGGATGTGGGGGTAGGCCTAATTAACTCAATCAGCTGGAGGAATGCGCCGGGCCGATTGAGAGCCCCCCACCTAGGGAGAGAGCGCACACAATTGATCACTTCAACCCACTCTCCACTCAATTGTTTCTTGACAGCACTTCAGAGCACCTGAATTAGCGAGGGTGCATATGGTGATATAAAAAAAATATAAATTTTTGTGCTTCTTCTTCTTTTTCTCCTCACCGTGTTGGAAAGAGATGCCAGCATCATAATCTTAAGTTTGTAGAGGGGAGAAATAGTTGGCGTAAAGCAGGCAAGCAGCAGCAGCATTGTAATCTGTTCAGTTATTCCACCAGGCACTTTAATTACTACTGGAAAGAACACAAATGATCAAAACTGAATATGTTCTCCATTTTTTTGCAGAAATTATTTCTTTTCTCTGGCATGAAATTGATCAAGAATTGATTTGGGATGGGATGTGAAGGAGGGTGTGTGGATGAGTGCAGACAATCAGTGAGTTGCACCCAAGTAATGCTTTTTAACTGTGTGGCTCACCTTTCAGTTACTCTCATGTAGCAGACCTAGAAGCTACATACACTGCAAAAAATTGCCATACACTTTATGAGACACAAGTGAGATATATGGAACTTCAATACGCTTGAATTGAAAATGTGGGTTATAAGGTTGGCTATGCTAAATGCTAAAATATAATTTAATAATCTTATTTCAAGAAGGTGATTATCTTAAATCTAGAACAGTGCTATGTATAACTTGACCTAAGTTAAATAAGACTTTAAAGAAACAAATTGGAAAAGTCAGGGGAAGAATACTGCTTTTGAGCATTATAGGCTTATTATGATAACACTTCCTAATACTAGTCAAAATATACCTCAAAATGTGTTGCCCTGCTAGATTCAAGATCTCTTCTATCTTGAAAGGCTTAACTATTGCATCTTATTTGAAGAATGTATTTATGAAGAGGCATTATTTTTTTTACAGTGTACTGTGTGTGTGTGTGTGTGTGTGTGTGTGTGTGTGTGTGTGTGTGTGTGTGTGTGTGTGTGTGTGTGTGTGTGTGTGTGTGTGTGTGTGTGTGTGGGCGTGTGCGCATGTGCGCATGTGTGTGTGCTTGTTCCAAAGCAGAGGGATGGGAGGGCTGGCTGCAATATCAGACCAAGAGAGAAAAAAAATGTCTGAACCCAAACACAATAATAAAAACCCTGGCGTTATCTTCTACGCTTCCAACACACACACACACACACACACACACACACACACACACACACACACACACACACACACACACACACACACGCACACACACACACACATACACACGCACACACACTCTGCCTCTGTCACTGCCCATCTCTCTCTGTCTTGCTCTCTCGCTTCTTCTTTCTTTTTTCTAAACTAGCCTTGCTTCCTTCCCTTATACCACCCCTCCATGTGTATGAAAAATCAGCAAATAAAAAGTTACATTAACCCCGCAATGACCTTTCCCACGTAATACACTGCAGCCTGATGGGCCAACCCCGGGAGCTTCATCGAAAAGCTGTCATTCTCTGCTATCCCAAGCACTGCCTGGGGAACATTTACCGGATAATTAATATATTAAATGCATGAAAAATAGTTACACAGAGGCCCCTTTGTCAGCTCCTCCGCCCGCATGGGGGGGAAGAGGGATACAGCCTGTGAACCATCAATATACAAGCATCCTACTTCAATGGGCCATCATAAAAACTGCTCATAATTTTATGGCTTCATTCACGGCCCCCGCTGTAAAGGAAGGCCATATTTCCTCGTAATTCACCGGGAGCCTGGCCGTGGCTCTTTTATGATTTGGCGGTTTTAACCCGCCGCTGCTGCCGCCGCCCGCAATTATGGAGGTGCTCCTGGCCCCGGCCCCCCGTGAAGGACAAGCAGGGGTCAGTGGTGAGCAGAGGCAAACACACACACACACACACACCTCTGACTCCAGCACGTGTGTCGGTCTGCCCTGTTGCTCTGTCCTCTCACTCATTAAGAGCTCACATCAGATTCTTTAGATAAACAGGTTGAAGCTCTCGCTGTGACTGGATCTGATGTGGAGTTATAAGATGTCGCTGCTTAAAGGGCCAGTTGACCTATTCTACATAAAATGGACTCCACTTTTTATACTGCTCTTCACCTGGTTTTTCACTGACCCAAAGCGATTTATATTGTTTTGTACACATCCACCCAATCACACCCACCGATAGCAGCAGCTACCACGCAGGGTGAAAGCTAACTATAGGGAGCAATTTAGGGGTTCACTGTCTTGCCCTTCGACACATGGCGGGGAGACGGGGGATCGAACCACTGATGTTTCAAAGCATTGATATATGAAAAGAAAACAGGACAACAAGGTGCCCACATCACTCCAGATGATCCAGACTGCTCCCCAGAGATTCCTTTGAGTATGTTTCTGGACGTGTGTGTTGATTGGCTGTTACATTTAGGACACTTTTGAAGACATGTCAGTGCCCACATCTCACTACTATGTGTGCATATTCCATCAGATTATTTTACTGATTGATTGAAGTTTATTTCGAACAAGTGAAAGAAACCAGAAATTGTCATACAGTAAATAATGATATTACATGAAATAGAAAGCATAAGAGATACATGAATGACAAACACTCGATGATTTGAATCACATGTCCGAAAAGGAGTGAGAAGAAGTCCACACTTGTTTAATCCCACCCCTTTATGGGCACAATGCTCCAACACTTTGTAGATTAATCAGGTGCAACTTGTCATGGTTTTAATGTCAAAGGTAGAGTCAGTGATTCTGGAAAATGATTGTTGTCTAAAACAACTTTTGGTGTGTGCTGAAATAAAAATCCAGTGTTAATACACAGCCTACACTCTGTAAATATGTTCATGAAACTCTGACTCCACCTTGTAATGCAGTTGTCTGAGTATGTAAACCATGGATTGGTTTAGATTGCTATACAATGAACAGTTAAGTTTCTGACAATTCACTCACTTTTTTCAAAGCACTTTTGGTTCAAACAAAATGTAAAACAAAATATTTCTCACACACTTCTTGCTGACATGTGTACAAATGGACACAGTAAACAGACTCAGGTAGGATGCAGATTGTACAGTAAATGAACTCTCGCGGAATATTCTCCAGTCATTCTAATTTGAAAAAATCAGGTGAATTGTGTTCAGTGTGTTTTTTTGTGTGATTAAACAGAAGTGCGCTATTTACATGGGAAATTAACTTGAGGCTTGTGCGATGGCTGTTATCCTCCTACAAGACACATGAGCAAATACCCCGGATACTGTATGTGTGCAGACTAGCGGGCACGGAAAATGCACATGGACAAATACAGGAGCATATGTTTGCTGGCACTGAGGACAAACACGCAGTATGCTTCTGCACATAGTACATATTTGCACACTCTTATTGGGAATTGACAGACATATCCCCCCCCACACACACACGTTATATAAACGCTATGTATGCATATTTTTTCTGGCATGAAATGTGCTCCCATGAATGTATGAGGGTAATCTAATTATCACACTAATAGTTAACTGCACTCTTTCATGTACAGCAAACAAAAAATATATATTTATTTTTTTAAGATAGTGTTTTTAATTGTGTGACATTAAAGTGAAGTGAGCACAAATTCTAAAATCAATATTGGAGTATATGTTCAGTCCTCAGTGATGTGTGATTATCTAAAGAAACAGAGTGACACATGACCCGGTTAATGACTCATAGAATGTCTCCCCCAGAGTTCCCCCACGATCAACTCGCATATACAGTAATGTAATCGCCTATTTGTTTCCAATAAATATATCACAAGACCTAGGCGTTGATAATAGTCCTATTCATTAAATATTGCTCTTGTCAAAAGGGTGCTGCGGGTAGAAGGGCATTTCATTTCTGATGAAATACAAGCCTGGAGAAAGAGAGACAGAGATCCTGGGAGAAAAATCGCATTAATTTTCGGGAGCAAATGCCCCCCCACCCTGATTCCACCAAATGACATTCGGTACCGCTAGCATTTTATAATGTGACACAAATGGCATTGAGACACAATTTAATACCAAAACACTGAGTCAGGAGACATTTTTTTCCCAGGATTCAGTGAGAGAGAAAAATCCCCAGGCTTCAGGAAGGTCAACCTAAGACTCAAGTGTTTTAAATGACACTGCAGTAGTGTTATTTAAACACGTTAGCTCAGAAATAACGTGTAACCCTAAATAGAGAGACAAATCATATCCATACAGAATTCTTTAACCTATTGTGTTGTATAGAGACAGACAGGTTGCTAAGTAACAGCATTAAAGGAAGATGTGTATACACAATGACTGTTTTATTGAGACCAACAACATAAGTATTTTTTCCTCTTAACAATTGTCTAAGATTGGAGTTCAAATAATCTTCTTGTTTGGCCCTTTTAGTTGGATAGAATTAACAAACAGAAACCAAAGTGTCATATGGTCAATTCTAACTATCGTCTAACCTGGTTCCAAAGCTCTGAACACCACAGAAATCAGCCAATCAAATATATTGTATAGGTATTTGATACCTAGTGTCATCCATGACAACTACAGATAGAAAATGTCAGCGAAATGGGGACAAGGCTGAACCAAATTGTTGATGTTGCCTCACAAAAACCTCCTAAACCAACATATTTATGTCATTGTAATTGTTGTGCAAGACAAATCAACATGTCTATCAGTGGCATGAACCTAATACCTGCCCTGCTACCATCCTTTCCATTTCAACCTAAACAATGAATGAAGTGAGAAGTTATGGGAATTAATTTTCTGTTTCTTTTCATCACTTAACTAGGCTATCTGGCCCTTTACATATCGTTAGCCTCATAGCATAATTGCCTAAATCATATTTACTCTACTCTACTTTTACTCTACATCTACTCTATTCTGCATCTACTCTACTCTACATCTACTTTACCCTACGCTATAACCCTTAAAATATGACTTAGGCAATTATGCTATTAGCATACGAAAAGTAGATGTAGAGTAGAGTAGATGTAGAGTAAAAGTAGAGTAGAGTAAATATGATTTAGGCAATTATGCTATGAGGCTAACAATATGTGAGTAATAATTACCTGTTACCTGTGTGACACATCGTGTGTCATTCCACTCAAGCCAAAGCCTAACACTCAACTCATCACCTGTTCAACAAACAAATGCCTCTTCACAAAGCGTGCGTGTTTGTAAAATGACAATGCTTGTTAGAACACTGAGACATTGATGAAACATCAAAAATTAAAACTATTGCTATGGAGAGAACTTTTTCTGACACCAAAACAACAATCTAACCTGTTTGATGTTTCATTTGGTTTGGCTGCTTTAACTGAGCTTAACTATCTTTACATATCTGACATAGCAACCAACCACTGTTTTTAATCTATTCAAATGAATGACAATTTTATAAAAATGCATGGCAAATGAACCCAGATCTCCCATTTAGGCCTGGACATGATTGGCCTCTGCCTCCTCACAATCCTCTTCTCCGTGCTCGGGGGGGGGGGGGGGGGGGGAACCACATTCATATGCTCACCATTCAAAGAGGAAGAGGAGGGGAGGAGGAGAAAAAAAACGGGCTGTTGTAGCCAAAACTGGTTAGCCAGCATTGTGAGTGTACAATATGGAGTATAGGTGATCCCTGAGAGCTCACGCTAAGCAAGCTTAATCCTGTTGACTATAAGAATGGGCACGGGGAGCCATGCCAGCCCCAGCATTGAGCCGTGGGTGTATGGAACGATGACAGGGGAATTACTCACCATGGCAAGGGTGGTCCTCTCCAGCAGCACGGGCTGAGGCTGCATGGTGGTGGCTGCCAGTGGTCTCCAACGCTGGCTAAGGGCTTACCAGTCAGCTGGCTGCTTCCCTGCCACTTTCACTGACCGGAAATGCAGTCAAAAAGGCTTTTGGTGGCTTTAAACTTGGGAGGTGTATTTGAACATTTTGGGTTCTGGAATGTATGGCATGCTGGTTTACAGTGGTGGAGATAGTACCAATAACTGAAGGCCACAGACGCTCTCATACCATTTCACTGTATGCCCTGAATGCATTCAACAAAGCGTTTTGCTACATAACTTTGCTGCAATATAGGGGGGGAATAACTATTGTAAAATGGTCAAGCATATTGCCTTAATTAATGCTGTACATTGCATTTGAAGTATAATTGTAACTGTTACCTTATAGGTGAATGTGATTGTAGATTGTTAGATTATACACAAGATGAAGCCTGTTTCACCAAAGTTATGCTGTAGTTATGATTTTGCTAATGTTTAAAAAAAACAGACAATACGCGCTTTTTAATGTGACAGAAGAAGAAGAGCACTCCAGTTAGATCAGCAGCACAGACCTGGGATCCAAATACAATATACTGTAAATGTTTTTTTTCATAGCATAGAACGTTAGCCTCTTTCAGGGCCATTGTACCCTATTCATAAAGATACTGTATTCATGAAGAACAATCATTTGTGAATAGTAAGATGATTGGCAGAATACATGTGCTAATTCAACATCCCCCTGCCCTGCTCTTGAAGGTCAGGCTTTTAAACAGCTTTAACAGGAGAAGAGAAATCCCGTGTTGTAAAATGTGCCGACCTGTTGGAATCTCTCACTTCAGATTAGCGCTGTCTAAGCGATTAGCACATTCTCATACGCGTAGAGCCATAAGGAGCAGAGACGACGCCACTTAAAAGCTACATTGTTCTGCCGAGTGAACATGTCAATCCTAATTCCTTTTAGCCGCGCTTAACAACCCATCGGCAGACTGGCAGCAGAGCCGATTGAACACCAGTTGATTCTAACAGTCCTGAGCTGAGATCTTCCCCCCCGAAGGCATTACACCAGGGTGTCATCCCTCTAATACCATCATCTAGATTGAGGGAGAAGAATGCCCAAAAGAAGCAAGATATTGGACACGTTGTCTTCTCCAGTTCTTCACCCTTAAAGGGATAGTTCAGTATTATGGAAGTCGTCTTTAATGAGGAACATACTGTATGCATAGTAAGCATGTTACCTTATGATTTAGGAGGTACATACTGTATGTGTGTTACCTTATGGACATGGCGCTCAGTGCAGTCACTTTAAGAGCGCCGGAGAGTGTTTTTTTCCCCTTTTTTTCAAGCGCTTATGCTTAAGTATTGCTAGGGCAACTTGTGCAAATTAAACCAGTGACGAAATCCAACACGTTGTGAACAATTGAACAGATGTTTGGTTCTTTAGGTAAGCATTTATTTACGTGGCTAAACATTTTTTTTAAATCTGCTCGCCCCCTCTGCAACAGTATAATGTTGACTTCTGTTACAGCGACGTCTACCCCCAAACTCCTTCAAGTGACTGATGGCCATCTCCATAGGGTAACAGACCATCTCCATAGGGTAACAGACCATCTCCATAGGGTAACAGACTAACTCATCTCCATAGGGTAACAGACCATCTCCATAGGGTAACAGACTAACTCATCTCCATAGGGTAACAGACTAACTATGCAAAAGAACCTCATACAAGCCCACCACTTCAAAAATAATACTGAACTACCCCTTTAAACAACTTGGTGGTTAATCGGCTAAACCGCTTGAGGTTATTGAGGTGACGTTGGCAGACATCTTCTGGCGACACCAATCGATGTCAAGGTGTGGAGGGGTGGGGGCATTCTCCTGCGCTGCCCCCCTTGCGTGAGAGCAATGGGCTGGGAGGGGCTCGACCTGGGGGCCGTATGAAGAGAGATCACCTCCATCCCTTCACTCAATGATCCCTGGCTCCAGTCAGAGGAGGCGCGTCTTTATGAGCTGTGTTCCTGATGGGACAGCAGACGGCCCGGGGAAAAGGCCAGCCGCGACACTCCGCTGCCCCCACAAGGAGAGCAAGCTAGCAAGCAGAAGGGGCAGTTAGTGGGGCAAGCCAACACCTCTGCACACACACACACACACACACACACACACACACATACTTAGATACACCTTGGCACTAGCACACACACACACAAACACACTTACTTTCACACACACACACACACACTCACACAGGTTGTGTTTTCATCACTTCCGAGGACATTACATAGACGTACATTAATTTCCTGGAGACTTGCCCTAACCATAACCACTATTTGCCTGACCCTCATTTCTCAGAAGTTTTGAAGTGATTACTGAATTGTTGACGGTAGTTTCAAATTCTGCATTTTTTGCACATTGTCCACTTAATGTCGCAAAGCCAGTGTTTCATCACCCAACCAATAGCTTAATGAGATCAGCTATTGCCTTCCAGTTTTGAGTTCTATCCACGATTGTTGCAAAATGATTACACTATATCTAATCAGACATTGTGCTGTGGACACCTGCCCTGCATGTTTTAGATGTGTCTCAGCATCAACACAGGATTAAAATGAACAATCAGTTTAGCTCCAGTGAAATAAAGGGATGTTGTTTGGTCAGCCCAGACTACTTATACAGGAGCTGTATCTCAACAGGTTTGATAGTGTCAAATGTTGGGAGTTCAAATCCCCTACATGCCATTTACCTGTTAAGTGGGTATGTGCCTTTGACATACTCAACATGATGAGAACAAATGCTGTGTCTGTCATTTCTGCTTTTTAACAAGCTAAAAAAAGGCACATTAAGGTCCTTTGTGAACGCTCCAAAACCTTCAACAAATATCCGATAAAAATGGTTGTCTCTTACCAACATTTTGAAAGAGTTCATGTGATAAAAAAAAAGGCTAATGATTTCTGTGCTTACATTCACCACTCCATGCTCCAGCTCTACCAGAAAAGGCCTAATGATAGACAAAACATAAAGCAGGATATTCAAATTCAGGATTAAAAAAAATCAAACAAACCCATGAAGTCAGTCGATAGAAACACAAAATTGATTCGTTGATTTCCTTAAAGCTGCTTGATTTTTTTATTTTAGCCACTTGGGGGCAGACATTAAGATAACATCTGACATGGCAGCACCTCCCCCTTGTTAGGCATGTATGGAAAACATGTTCAAAGACAGTTGGCTATTTACACATTATCAGACAGAAAGCAAAGTGCACACAATTTTTGTTTTTTAATTCGTTTTTCTTCTGGGAATGTGGAGGTTTAAGAAAGAGTACAATGATAAGATTGAACTGATTAACAGATGAGGGATTCAGTGCTGTCCCACCATCATTTGTCTCCCTGGCAGAGTTGAGAAGGTTTGTAAAATGTCACCTATCTTTAAATATAGAAAGGACAGGTAATAATAATTTAAATATAAAGAACTACCAATTTTAGGTACTTCAACATTTTTTCTGAGGGGCTGGGAATTACATTGTGGTGACTCAATCATCCATACATTACACATAATTTAACCCATTGTAAAAAAAAAAAAAGGAAATGAAATGTAACTACTGACATCTTGCTAGGTTTGAATCCTTACAAACAATTCCCTTTTGAAAAGTGGCCTCAGTGGAGCCATGCTACTTTCCCACAGTCTCCATGTTGTACTGGGCTTTGAATGGTCTGATTAAGAAGTGGCCACTGTTGGAGCTATTCTGCATGAGAAAAGATGGAAAACAACAAGCAGGCAGGCTGCCACACTGCCGTCACAAACTTGAGGTTGAAAGAGTACAAGTGTGTCTGTACAATTTTGTGAATCGGGGTAGTGTGTGCATGTTTGTGTGTGTGTGTGTGTGTGTGTGTGTGTGTGTGTGTGTGTGTGTGTGCGTGCGTGCGTGCGTGCGTGCGTGCATGCATGCATGCGTGCTTGTATGTGTGTGTGTGTGTGTGTGTGTGTGCAGGTGTGTATGTGCGCGCGTGCACAGGGGGGGGGACAGCCCTGGGCCGAGCAGCTGTGAGCAGATGTCAGCGTAAGTGAGCGAGGGACTTGGAGGAGAGAGAGAGAGAAACGTGGCTGAGGCCAACCCTCTAATTTACGCATGAGTGGTGCTGCACCAGCGATATTTACATTTAAATTGATGTTTCAGATACTTAATTAAAGACGAGGACTGGGCTCTTCTGGTCGGCGCCGGCCTCTTCCTCATCTTCCTCCTCCTCAGCAGAGTGCACAGACTGCTCACTGGAACCCACAGCACCTCTCCCTCAGCCCTGTCAACAATATTTCACTGGAGGCCAGTTAGTGACAATGCACCCGGTTTTTGCGTCTATGGTAATTTTTTCTGGGGCGCATTATTGAATACACAATGCCCCCTGGTGGTTTGAGATTCGGGCCCATATACACACACACAGACACACACACACACACACACACACACACACACACACACACACACACACACACGCATAGACATACACACACAGACAATGCACCTCCTCCTTCTGTCCTGTGGTTTGTAAATAATGACAGCGGTTGGACACATTGTGAATGTGTGTGTGTGTGTGTGTGTGTGTGTGTGTGTGTGTGTGTGTGTGTGTGTGTGTGTGTGTGTGAATTGGTCAGCTGTCAGAGGTTTGCATTGGAAAAGTAAGCCTTTCTCTTGTTTAACCAGGACACATTAGTCAGGGATCTGAAGACTGAGATCAAACTGCTGTACAGTTGAAATGCAAAAATGCATACACAAATGTGACAAACACAACTAAATGCTAAACGTGCCGTGTTTGGTTTATAGGATTATACAGGTTGGACTGAATTAGCAATGCATTTTTTATGTTTTAGAATGGCTGATTGCAGTTTTGAATGCACACATTAAAACTAATCTAATCAAATCTAATCCAATATGTCAATGCTTCAACAATAAGGCATTCTTTCTGACAAAAAAATAATAATGTTATCACCACCATTAACATAACATTGTTATGTAAGTTAGCTTACTTTTTTGTGAGTGCGTATTGAAGAATATTGTATAAATAATGAGTTACCTGTGACCTGCCAGGGACCGCAAATTCAAAAGAGCTGTACATATAAAGCTGTGTGCACGCTTAAAAAGTCAGGTGTTTATACAGTTGTATCTAAATGCACAGTATCTAAATGCAAAATATAATATGCCTTTATATTTGTAAAAGTCACAATATTGTTAAGGGATAGTGTCTTTTTGTTGCTGATTTATTGCAAAGTCTGCATTCCCTTTTCTCCAAATACAATATCACTGACAAAAATGTAATGCAGACTTAGTCATAATTCATTTAATGATGTAAGCAAGTCCTGTGAGGCTGTTCATTCTTTTTTTGTATTGATGTTGGAAGAAATCAGGGAATGCCGTGGACAGTGGACAACATATACCCAAATTCATAAAACATGGCAGAAGTTATCAGAGCTTTCTCACATGTAGTTATTTGATCTAGTGTTAATATAGAAATAAAAATGTGTGGATATGTCATCTAACTTTATTAAATACAAAAACACACTCTGCTAGCTGAGAGTGCATTCAACCCGTTTGCAGTTACTTTTCCTTCTTTTTATTGATATAATATGAAGACTTACATGCTATGATATTTGCCAAATAATTTGTAAAAAAACCCTAAGTCCAGTCCCGGTTGCTATTGTACGTATGGTGCCGAAGAGATGCACATGCTCCGCATTAACAGGGTCTCCAAAGAGGCCAGTAGTCCTAATACAGTGGCACTCCAGTCCTGATGAACCGTACTCCCAGCATGCACCAGGGGGCCGTCTGACTGCCCACAGGCCAACTCCTCTCCACCACTTGCTCCCAAACAGCCTTTTAATAGCTTTTAAAAGAGGGTTATTAACATCACCTGCTAATTACGTTAAGGACCTAATTAGAGAATGAGGGAAAAAAGAGGCCTTTTTTGTCTAATTAGGTTTTCCTTCTAAGTACACTGATAACCAAGGGAATGCTGAGATCTCTGTAGAAATGAGAGTGCAATGAGCCAGTGCAGAGGATGCTTCAGAAAAAAAGAGTTAACCCTTTCATCAGAGCCTTGACTCTATTAACCAGTGCACTGGCAGAGTGCAATTACCACCCAAATGGTTTTATTTGGGAACGTGTTTATCTGGAGTGGGGAGTCTGTGCATCATTTAGCGCATTATAAACTCAATAGAAGCTTCATTAGCCATTACAGTCGGTGGGTGGTGTTACCTGCCCCGATAGCCCACCATAGCCTGATGCTATCAGCTGAGTTACAAGACAGGGGCCCTAATGTTTCAGCCTGTTACAAGACAGGGCCCTAATGTTTCAGCCTGTTACAAGACAGGGCCCTAATGTTTCAGCCTGTTACAAGACAGGGCCATAATGTTTCAGCCTATTACAAGACAGGGGCCCTAATGTTTCGGCCTGTTACAAGACAGGGGCCCTAATGTTTCGGCCTGTTACAAGACAGGGGCCATAATGTTTCAGCCTGTTACAAGACAGGGCCCTAATGTTTCAGCCTATTACAAGACAGGGGCCCTAATGTTTTGGCCTGTTACAAGACAGGGGCCATAATGTTTCAGCCTGTTACAAGACAGGGCCCTAATGTTTCAGCCTATTACAAGACAGGGGCCCTAATGTTTCAGCCTGTTACAAGACAGGGGCCCTAATGTTTCAGCCTGTTACAAGACAGGGGCCCTAATGTTTCAGCCTGTGTTACATACAGGGGCCCTAATGTTCAGCCTATGTTACAGGGAAGGGGCCTAATGTTACAGCCTATGCTACTCTTTCCTGGATGTTTCCTCCACTCAGGCGCTACCCGGCCCGTGTTCACTGGGCCTCCAGCTGCATCATGGGAATGGGAAGAGACAACACACAAATGGCTTAATCACAAAGCTAGGAACAAGATACGCTGGAGCAGGGGGAGTGGTGTGTGTGTGTGTGTGTGTGTGTGTGTGTGTGGGTGTGGAAGAGATATTCCAGCCTGCTCCAATCAAAGTGAGTTTCATGACTGCATTGTCTTACTATGAAAGTTACAGCACAGGTTTGATATAACAGCACAGCAGGGAGAATGTCTGTGTGGAAGCTGAGAGGTAGAGGGCAGACATAATGAGCCAAATTCAGCTCCCACATTGTGTATTTCTTTAAGCAAAACCATTAAGCAAAAATCAATCATGTTATCCATATCCTAATGTTAACTTTTTCTTTTTCATACACTGATGAAGTATTTATTGATATTATATCAATACATTAATTATTTTGTTTAGGAAGGTGCTATATATATAGGGGAAGGTGGGGTGATTTGTGCAACTTTTTACTCAAAGTGATTTTAAAGTGAGGCCTTGACAGTTATGTCTCCAACTCAAATATGTACATATATTTCAGGATGTTGTGCATCCCTGGCAATAAAAACTTTGGATCTGGAATAAACTGTTTAAGAAATATAGCTTTCGGGAAAAAAGTTGTCTTGTCGCACAAATCACCCCACTACGTGGGGTGATTTGTGCGTCATTGTGTCACAATGACAAAGTCACCATCATCATCTTTCTGGCCATCTGAACTCTCATCAGTGGTGTCGTTAAGTGGAATTGAGATGTCACCCTCTTCTGAGCTACTGTAGACAATCACTTTCTTTTGGTGACCAGCGTATACAGCCATGCCACTGGCACAACTCTCAGAAATGTACTTTGCACTAGTTGCTCCGTGCTTGTGGAACCAACTGCCACCTGACAAATGTGATTCCCCCTACATTTCTGCCTTTAAATCAAGGCTCAAAACCCATATGTACACCCTGGTGTTTCCTCCCCATTAACCTCTGCACTACTTACTTACCTCTGCACTACTATCTATGTTTATGTGGATGTATGGGCTTTACGTCTTTTATTTTGGTTATTGTTATTTTACCTTCATTGTTTACCTACTGAATGCACTATGTACAGCACTTTGGACAGTGCAAACTGTCATAAATGTGCTTTTATAAATACATTTTACTTACTTACTTACTTATAACTCACCCAGGCCCTTGCGCACAAATCACCCCATCCCCAGAATTTTGGATAATAGGCATGATGCAGCAATTTAGGGTTGACATTGTGCTAACTATATAGACTCAAAGTATAGCATACCAAAGCACTAAAACATGTGTCAAATGTTTTCAAACGTGTCTATAATTGTTCAGACACAATAATCAAAAAACCTTGATCATGGAAATTTTACTTTGAAAGGCAAAACACAGTTTTTTGAGCTTAAATGTGCTTATATCTTATTCCTTGTGTCTCCCTTCTTTACAGGATGAGTCAAATGGATGGCTCTTCTTAAATATGTGGTCACATTTCCAATTTCTTCCATGGTTTTCTAGAAACAAGGGGTTTTGCAACTTCCAAAATGCACAAATCACCCCACCTTCCCCTATATACACTCAACAAAAATATAAACGCAACACTTTTGTTTTTGCTCCCATTTTTCATGAGATGGACTTAAAGATCTAAAATTCATTCCAGATACACAATATTACCATTTCTCTCAAACATTGTTCACAAATCTGTCTAAATGTGTGATAGTGAGCACTTCTGCTTTGCTGAGATAATCCATCCCACCTCACAGGTGTGCCACATCAAGATGCTGATCTGACATCATGATTAGTGCACAGGTGTGCGTTAGACTGTCCACAATAAAAGGCCACTCTGAAATGTGCATTTCTTTGCTTTATTGGGGGTCTGGGGACTCAGAACCAGTCAGTATCTGGTGTGACCACCATTTGCCTCATGCAGTGCAACACATCTTCTTCGCATAGAGTTTATCAGATTGTCAATTGTGACCTGTGGAATGTTGGTCCACTCCTCTTCAATGGCTGTGCGAAGTTGCTGGATATTAGTGGGAAGTGGTGCACACTGTCGTATACGCCGGTCAAGCACATCCCAAACATGCTCAATGGGTGACATGTCCGGTGAGTATGCTGGCCATGCAAGAACTGGGACATTTTCAGCTTCCAAGAATTGTGTACAGATCCTTGCAACATGGGGCCGTGCATTATCTTGCTGAAACGTGAGGTGATGTTCATGGATGTATGGCACAACAATGGGCCTCAGGATCTCATCACGGTATCTCTGTGCATTCAAAATGCCATCAATAAAATGCACCTGTGTTCTTCGTCCATAACAGATGCCTGCCCATACCATAACCCCACCACCTCCATGGGCCACTCGATCCACAACATTGACATCAGCAAAGCGCTCACCCACACGACGCCACACACGCTGTCTGCCATCTGCCCTGAACAATGTAAACCGAGATTCATCCGTGAAGAGAACACCTCTCCAACGTGCCAGACGCCATCGAATATGAGTATTTTCCCACTCAAGTCTGTTACGGCGACGAGCTGGAGTCAGGTCAAGACCCCAATGAGGACGACGAGTATGCAGTTGAGCTTCCCTGAGACGGTTTCTGACAGTTTGTGCAGAAATTGTTTGGTTATGCAAACCAATTGTTTCAGCAGCAGCAACAGATCTGGTTGACATTCCTGCTGTCAGCATGCCAATTGCACGCTCCCTCAATGCTTGTGGCATCTGTGGCATTTTGCTGTGAGACAAAACTGCACATTTCAGGGTGGCCTTTTATTGTGGACAGTCTAAGGCACACCTGTGCACTAATCATGATGTCAGATCAACATCTTGATGTGGCACACCTGTGAGGTGGGATGGATTATCTCAGCAAAGCAGAAGTGCTCACTATCACACATTTATGGCGCTTTTCCACCGCAAATGTAGCTCGACTCGACTCAACTCGACTCAGTTTAACTTGGTTTGGTAGCAGCACGGGTCGTTTTCCACCGAAAATAGTACCTCCTGAACGTGGGCGGGGTTGTCGTAAGGGGCTGAAAGCCAACTCCGGAGTCAAGTAGCAAAGCAGAAATTACGAGCAGTTGTTGCACTATTAACTGAACCAACCGCCAAAAACACGGATGAGAAATGTTTAAGAAAATACTCCCCTTGTATCTGTTTGCTAAAAGAAGTAGAATAATATTGCTACGGGCCGTTAAAAGGGAGGGTTTGTGTCCTGATGTGTGACTGCCACACAGCTGTAGGGATGCGTCACGTACATCCCTATGCACGTAAACACGGGCATGATAAAGTTGACTGTTAAGTGCTTGTTTCAGGATACGTGTTTTCAAATGCAAGCCGTGTCTCAGTCTGAATATTTTATTGAGGTAATCAGTGCAGTCCGAGGCTTGTAATGTAATCGCTCGCTATCATGTCTGTCCCAGCTTGCTGCTATAGGCTATTTAGCCTAGCTGCTATGTCTCCTCTCGTATGTTCAAAGTAACTTCCCCAACAGCCAACACAACTGGGTGAGCTTAGCGAATATATGGAGAGAAAAAAATCGGGTCTGTGATGCAAATCAAATGAAAGCGAGCCAAAGAAGGCTGCACGCGGCGAGACAAAATACACATAAAAGTCCCGGAGAGTTGTTGAGAATCAAGGGGAGAATAATCAACAGAATGAAGCCGGCAGACGGTAGTCTCTGGCCAATCAGCGGCAGGCCGTCTGCCGACGTCACCTTTTAGCTCGACTCAGCTCGCTTGGACCCTAGAGCAAGGCGATACTAAAAAAGCAGCCGCTAGCAGGTACCAGGTACCATGAAATTGCGGTGGAAACGCCAAAAATGCGAGTTGAGTCGAGTCGAGTCGAGCTGATACCATGCGGTGGAAAAGCGCCATTAGACAGATTTGTGAACAATGTTTGAGAGAAATGGTAATATTGTGTATCTGGAATGAATTTTAGATCTTTAAGTCCATCTCATGAAAAATGGGAGCAAAAACAAAAGTGTTGCGTTTATATTTTTGTTGAGTGTATATATATATAGATATATATAGATAGATATATATTACGGTATATTATATCAAGTGGTGTGCACTGTCAGCTAATGGGACTTCCACTGTTTCTCTAAGACAATGGGCATCTGGTGTGACCTAGGGTAAAGCTTTTCTCTTCTATAAAGGCACCTAGACTGCAGACTGCAGGCTAAAGTTCCCAATCCCATTTTTTTGCTCATATGTGACTCAGATTTGGGTTTTTTCATGACATTGTGAGCAGAACAAGTCACAAAGTATGATCTTTTACAATTCTGATTTGTTCCACCATATATGTGGTCCTCATCCATCCTATGGTCACATCAGAGGGGCATTTGAGCTGCTGTGTTTAAGTATCAGCCAAACACCCCTTTTGTTTACATAGAGAGGGGGCCTTTTTTAATGTTTTGCCCCATAGAGAGTCTGTGTAGGCCACTGCTTATATAGGTTGAGTTTGAAGTCAAAATGAAAGCCGTCACATAGAAATAACAATGGAAAGTAATGTGCAGAGAGGCAAATGGCCCATTCATGTCAACTTAAATAATATAAAACAATATTCTTGGTATCAAAGATTTAACTTATTAAATGTACATGTAAAAAGCCATGTACCAAACAATATGTTCAAAATGTTTTGTTACATATTCATATTCTTGGACTTGAAAGGCACACAATGCAACATGTTGTCCAGGTATACACACCACCACAAGTCAACCTTTAAGGAAGGTGTAAGCAATGAGAAAAAAATACTTTTCTGGGTTAGGATAAACCTGCTCTATCCTTTGATGACTGTTTGAGCCAGAGCGTGTCAGTGAATCAGGTTGATAGTGCCACAAGGTTCTGAGGGCTACATGAGACATTTATTTGATTAATTTATTTTCTATTTATTATTTAAAAAAAAGCTCCTGAAAAGACACTAAATAGAATGTTTGAAAATAATTTGATTTGGGTCGTGGGAATGTTGGTTCTAAAAACAGTAGTATGTGCTGAAAAAGACATTTAAGGCAAAGGTAAGCCTTGAGGAAAAAGAGGAAAGTAATTTGCTGAAAAAAGAATTCTCTCCAGTTTGAAAGGGACAATGCTGACCAATTTAATCATACAACAATAACAACTATTCTTTTCTGTCCTCTATGCTTGTGTGTGTGTGTGTGTGTGTGTGTGTGTGTGTGTGTGTGTGTGTGTGTGTGTGTGTGTGTGTGTGTGTGTGTGTTGTGTACACCTTATTAGAGCAGATCAAATCCCCATGGAGAATACGGAAGGAAGGAAAATAGACCAGTCCCAGCTTGGTTTTTGTAACCAGTATGACACTGTACATGTGTCTGATGGTCTTAGCATTATTACAGTAAACTACATGGATACAGTAAAGTTTCTGTGCTCACCAACTCTATTAAATCACTGACAGTTTTTACAGTAGAGTTGGTTCAGGGGTTTTTACACTGTGAGACACTGGGAGGGTATGTGACTTCAGCCCAAAAGGCCTGCCCGTCATTAAAGGTCAGCACATCATCTTTTTTACTGGTGCCAAGAAGGCAAATAGTAGAGTGTCACTTAACAATGAGGAGATGGAGGTAAAGATAGGAGGGTTTAACGAGGCATAGAGAACAGGCCAGTGACACTCCTGCCTCAGGGCCCGCACCAGAGTCAAGTGTTGGTTGAACCTGGGCAGCGTTTCCTGTGTGATGATTACATGTTTAATTTACTTCACATCTAAAAAAAATAATAATAATTTGCTATGACAGAGCCAATTTACAGTGATCCCTGTGTGTGTGTCAGGTGAAACGCAAAGGAAGGGCTGCAAATGAAAGCTCTCCCTTCCCCGCTACACTGTAATGGAATCTCAATGAACCTTTCGAGGCCTGGCGGGGTCCAGGAGAGCAGACAGCCCCCCACCATTAAAGAGCCCTGGACCAGATTTACCTCCGCGCCTATATACGCCCGGGCTGTTATTATCGCCTCATTCTCCCCGGGTGAAAACACCACCCAGGCTGGAGAAAGGGGAGGTTACCCCAACTTAGACCTGTGTGCCTTGACATTTGCTATAGATCCAGTTCAGGGTGTGTGTGTGTGTGATGGAGAGGGGGGGCGGGGGGAGGGGGGGTGCATGCTCTCTAAATTGATGGAGCTGGACACTGTGTTTAAACTGATAGCTGATCATCACGCTTGGCCCCCCCGATGTCCAATCTCGATTTCCAAATAGACAAGCGTGGATATTGCCCCCCCCACGTTAAGTGTCTATCTGGCAGTCATTTTCAAAAGCAAGCTAGAAAAAAAAATAATGATTTCCATCTGTAGCAACAACATTATTCAAATGACTTTAATGCTCCGAGTCTCGGTCAATTTCAGGTCAAATTGCAGAGCTGCGATTGAAGGTTCTGCCCCCTCTTATCTCAAAGTCATAAACATGTTGTCTTAGAACACACTCTGCCCCGGCCACCCAAATTCATTCCAGGAAGAAAAAATGCAAATATAAGACTGCCATCGGAAAAACAGCAATACATATGTTAATTCACCGCTGTTTAAACAAACACTTAACATTCAAACTGAGACACAGCCTTTACCTTTTTGCAGCTATATGATTATCTGGAAGAAAAATATTAGTCAAACTGTCTATTCTCACTTATAAATTGATTTGATTACAATAATATGTTGCTGTCCGTCACCTACAGCCTACATTATGTAAAGCAACCATTTCAAAATTCAACATGTGTTTCTCCTTTATCAATGTCATCTAACCATGAGGAGCCTATATGCTCACAAAGCTTCGATACCACGTATGCAACTGCTATGACTTTGATTTTAAATAAAGTAGCACTTGGTTATGCTTTAGACCAGGGGTGTCAAACTCAATTTGGTTCGAGGGCCACATACAGCCTCTCTGATCTCAAGTGGGCCGGACCAGTACAATAATGGCAAAATAACGTACATCAACTCCAAATCTCTAGCTTTGTTTTTCAGTAATATGCTTTATAACTCAGTCTACATTTGTAACCTACATTATCACGGATCACAAGGGATCTCTGTACCCCCCAGGAAATGTCTTAGTAAAGGTTGCTGCTGGCCATGGGAATAGGAGGTGCGGCGCGCAGCGCCGCAGCAAAAATTTGGGGGGTGTTTTGCTCAAAGATGCCAATACGCACTAATGAAATAAACAACTGTTTATTTGAATACACAAATACAACAGGCACTGACGTTACAGTTTTCCAATTTTGTTTACTATATGTACAGGGACACATTTTGTGCAAACATGCAGACAGTACAAAATAAAATTTAATAAAAGTGCAACTTCTACTGTTTTGATTTATTTTTAAATACAGAGGTTATTGGTTGTTTTGGAATTCGTTTTTCCCAATTTAAAACATAAAAATAAAGCAGCATGGAAAATTAGGAAATAAATCTTGTAGGCCTACACTAGCATGCTCCTGCTCGTTTCGCACGTGCAGAGCCGCGGACACATCGCGCTTGCTAGTACATTAATTGTTCAGCACTAAAAATAAAAATTGTTTTATTTATTTTTTATTTTTTTGGTTTTTACTTTGCCATAAAGCACTGGAGGAAACATTAATAGCGGTGAAGCAAGATTGCCATTTACCATTTCCCACGTTGCTAAAATGTGCTTTTTTTTTTATTTAGGCTGCCCCCTAGCGGCTGGAGTGAGCATTTTGGTTATTTCTTTAAAAATTCATATCTCCTCACAGGAATGGGCTAGAGACTTACTTTTTTTTTTGAAATGTTCATAAATGTGTGCTCTACAAGTCGCGGGCCGGATTAAATCATCTCGCGGGCCGCATCCGGCCCGCGGGCCGTATGTTTGACACCACTGCTTTAGACATAAAGGTAATGAAGTTGAAAGTTCAATTGAAGTAGTGATGGCTACAGCTGTGCTCCAGTTCTTATACCAAACCTAAGCAGGTGTTGGATATGTAGCATGTTCAAAAGAGACATAAGTATACTCTTAATACTCTTAAAGGTCTGTTTGTGTGTGTGTGTGTGTGTGTGTGTGTGTGTGTGTGTGTGTGTGTGTGTGTGTGTGTGTGCGTGTGCGTGTGCGTGTGCGCGTGCGCGTGTGTGTGCTGAATGAAATCCACATTTTAATAAATTGCAAGGTGCCTAATGCTGACTTTCTCTGCTGACTCCCATACATGACAAGACTATATGTTTGGAAGATCATTTATAATTCATAGTAATGTGGAAATTAAACTAAATATAATTCATGTAACAACTTTAAAAAACATCAAATCGTTAGATACAGTAATTGGTGATTTTCATTTAATTCAGCGTGATTGATTTTTGCACAAATTGCAGGTCTACATTTCTAACAAAACTGTACTGATTTCTTCTGTATAACATTTAATATTTAGTAAATACTGTATCCGTGGATCTGGCCTGGAGGGGGGAAGGGGGACAAACCAAATTTAGAGGTGATGCATTCATTGCAATCCGGTAATGATTTCATTCAAGATAACGCTAACCAATCCATAAAATAAGTTTTGAAAAAGTCGTGAATCAAGAAATTCATCAAATGCATTCATATACTAAGGTCCTATACTATACAGCATTACTTTAACTGTAGACGACCTCACATTGATCAAGATCAAGTGTATATTTAATACGGATATAAAATATACTTTAAAGCTTTTTTCTAACTTGAAATTAGGTCTAAACTTTAAAATTCAGCAATGCATATAATAAAGTATTGGTTTCAACAAAGCCCTTCAATCTGTGATTAACCCAGGTCAACCCACCACTAGGAAACTATTATTTTACATTTCCAGAATCATTGAATTGCACAGATTACTCTTTGGCTAAAGGTTGGTTAACTCAGACAGTGATTCACTTCTATTGCACAAACATAAAGTGAATACAACATCCCTACACCCCCTGAATGTGGTTAAAATAATAAGACACGTGGGCGTTCTGGTGGTGTAGTGGATAGGGCGTGTACCATATCGGCTCCGGCCTTTGTTGCAGTGGTCGTGGGTTCAAATCCGACCCGTGGACCTTTACTTCAGGTCATCTCCCCTCTCTCTCTGTCTCCCCATTTCAACTTTGCACTATCTAATAAAGCTTGAAAATGCCAAAAAGTAATCTTTAAAAAAAAAAAATAAGACACGTTATGCAGTCTGCCCCGTGTGTTGCAAGCTGTCTGACAGCTCACACGTCAAGGTTCTCCTTCCTAAAAACCTGCTGTGAAACCAGCCTGAACACGTCGCTATCTGCTGCGTGGAACCACACAGAAACAAAGCTCATTCCTCTGGGTGTGTGGGGGGGGGGGCAGGCAGGCAGGCAGGGTGTTTACTGTTTGCAGAGAGCGACCCCGGCCCGCGAGAGACAAGATGAATTTGACAGCTAATGTAAAAATAACAGACAATCATAAATCAAGGAAGCAGGCGTCGTGAGTCGATGATGAGAGTTAATCAATACGGGCCTGACTTTGCCATTGTGCGAAATGGCACTCCATTTATTACAGGGGGGGACTTGGAGGAGAAACATTATTCATATTAGAGTATATGCACACGCTGGTGGGGAGAGAGGCAGCAGGCAGGGGGTTATGTTAGAGGAAGGGTGCTGCTTAGTCATATTGCCCGAGCAAAGGGCCTGTACTTTAAAAGGAGACTTGACCCCAAAATGGGTAAGATGAAAGCCACCGTTTACTCAACCTCATTTAGATGGAAACACAATGATGATTAAATGCCACACAGCAAGTCATCCAGAGCTGCTCCATGTGAGCCTTGAGGGGAGCATTTCAGACTGGGCAGAAGATGACCATCACGTGCTACCAAATGTGTTCTGTAGCCAATGATTGTCTAAAAGTACAATATTTACGTTCATATCTTCTCATTCGCAAAAACTTGGAAGGTACTCAGGAAGCTTGTGCTCGTAGGCTCCGTCCTTTTTCGTGAGAAAGCCATGAAATAAAATAAATAATATTGGCATATATTAGTCAATTCACAATCGATTCACAAAATGATTGGAAAAAAAGTGGAGTGTGTATGATCCATTTTTGTTATTTACATGTTAGCGGATAATTCAAATGTTTACGGCAGGGCTAACATTACACTTACAGTTCACCAAAACTACTATTTATTTTAAGACTAATTCTTTAAAAATTCCTAAAGACCGTGACCACAGATTTCCATGAGCATAATATTGAATATGAAATAATTGAATTTAAATCTAAAGGCAGGTTTGTTCATTATGTGAGACTAACCTATGACACCTCACCGAGCTGCCTACAAGTCACAAACTCATACTGTGCAGCCATCCACAGCTTAAGCATTTTTTTGTTTGAATCTAGGCATATCTCTATGTTCAAACAGGACTCTGATAACCACTGCACTTTTATACTTTACCTTCATTGGCTGAAGCGATGACAGATGAGCATTCTGTAGGCCAATCACTGACAACATATCTTGGTAACATGCCTGTCATTTTTAAATGGTCACATCCTGTAGTCATGTGGGGCCTCCAATGACCCTAATGTCACCTGACTTTGTTATGCCCCCCCCAACCCCCCCCCCCCCCCCCCCCCCACACACACACACACACACACACACACACACACACACACACACACACACACACACACACACACATCTTAACTACCATATTAAAGATATTTGGAGTAGCATTGCTCTCTTGGAGGGTTGAGGCAGATGTAGAGAGGTATAGGAGTAGGAGATTACAGACAGCTCTCTGGCATGCAGGGCTGACGTGAGTGGCTGTGGCTGGCCTCCTCTGGGGAAATCCAGCCTTAGGAGTGGGGCTTCTGATTGACTCCGGGCCCTGGCATGTCTGGCTGATGAGCTCCAGGCAGCCCGGGCCCCATGTGGGGATTGGCTCCGACCAATATGTTCCCTTCCACTCAAAAGGACAGGGCTAATGTGTTAGAATCCAAGCCCCCCCCCCCCAGCAAACCCCCCCATCCACCTGCATTTAAGCCTCTCTCTATCTGGCCCGACTCGGCTGCTCTCCCATTGCTTCTCCTCTTCATATCAGAGGCTCTCTATCTGTCGCCAGCTCTCTCTCTCTCTATATATCTCTCTCTCTCTCAGCCCGGCTCATATCAGGACCTCTTTTTCCCATCTTCCCCTCTTCTCGTCTGCAGTCATTTTTCTCTCACCTGAGGCTCATTCCTAGGTCTGGGGGAAAATGTATGGCTTTATTTGTAGGGCGCCAGCGTTTTATTGGATTCCTATTGCTTTGGAACAGAGGTACCACATTCCAAATTCATCAAGGGCCAATTTAATTCAAAATTCATGAAGTGGGCATCCGTCAAGGTGCCGGCTCCAATGCGCTGTGTGTGTTCTCAGGGTGCCTCCCATATGCACAGGAGACCATCAGTAACTCCAGTCCCATTTCCCTCTTTGATTAGAACCTACTGGGTGGTTTCCTTTTGGCTCAATACTGGATTTCATCAAAAAGAAAAAGACCTCATTGCTTCTTTCTGTATAGGCCAAGGTACATCATCACATAGGCTGGATAGACCAGTATCTTCCAAAGGCACAACTCTTATCTGACACAGTCAGTCACCATTCAAGGCATAGAACAGTTCACCTGACATGAAGCTTTCTCGTTCCGACATATTTTCGTCATGCCATCAGTAAAGCTGTCGGTTTTACTTATTCTAACTAGGCAAAGCGCAGCGTCATGCACTTTTTTTATGTATGGGAATATCTAATATAAGCTCCTTTCCAATTCCATGCACGCTCACAATGATCCATTATTGTGTCAATGACCTGCCAAGATTTTGAGGTACAGTTCTTCATTCCCCCACTGGAACTTTTCTGTGTCTGTATCTCCAGACTTCGATCAGAAACTGCCCGCCTTACAAGGTGAGACTGCTCGTTTGGGCAATTTATGGGCCCCTAATGGCTTCCTTGTGCAGGTTTAGCGGGCTAATATTTGGAGTCTTAATATGCATTAAGGGTACCTGGAGCCTGGTTGGCTGGTTCTGCTGCAAGGTCCCCACTATGATACAAAGCAGGAATATTTGATTGAGTAACAAGGCTTTGCATCAAAAATGTGTAGATTTACAGAAGCCATTTGTATGTATGTATGTATATATGTGTGTTTGTGTGTGTGTGGGGGGGGGGGGGGACTTGCTTACATATCTAACAGTGGACTTTAGCATCAGGGGACCACTGAGCTGATTGTGAATATTTTTCAGCAGTTTCTTTGAAAAAATTTCAAAAGGCACAAAGTAAAGTAACATTCTGACAAAAGGCCTTAAAGTAAAGTTTATATTGTGTTTTTTTTAAGGACAAGAAATGGAGGTCCACACCTGGCCAATGTAAAAAGATAGTCCAATATTGGAAATGTAGTGTGTCTTTTATAATTTGGTTATTGTCCTTTTTTCAAATGAGTATCACTTGGAATTATGTGGGTTTACAGAGGTTTGTGAACTATGTAACAATGAAATGATGCATGCATATTAAAAGATAGATAAAAACAGTACAAGAGTACAGTTTAACAGTCTATTCGATTTTGCTTATGATTAGTCTGAACCACATTTCTCCCTGTCATTCTTACACTGTTTGAACTCCATTTAACAGGAAGGGAAGGTTTAAAAAACATTTAAAGTGCACTGTATTTAATAGAAAATCTTATACATACAAAGCTATTTACTGTTACACAATGACACACTTATTAGTATATATTTAGTTTACTGTTGCCTAAATAAATATATATTTGTTCCATATAATAAGACATTTGTAAATAGAGCACATTAACAGTGTATCTAGTTTGCAGTCAGGCCACAGGTAAGGAATCTTCTGTATTTTAAGTGGGATACAAAGTCCATTCTCTGTCCCCTCTAACTATTTCCATCCCAGCCCCCCACCCCCATTCTGACCTGCAAAGACCACGCTGAAAATTTCACACAATCTCCCTGCACAGCAGTGGTTGCTCCAGCGCTGGGAGCCAATATGCTGCCATAATTGGGCCTGTAGTGGGGGCAGAGTCCAAGGCAATTAATCCTTTCCTCCTGTTGTTTGCACCCTGGTTGGCAGTGACAGGGTGCAGCGTAATTGGACAGGAGCACACTTGTCCCCTCCATTTTACATTAATATCCCTTCAACTCCACACTCTAATCCCGGGCCAGGTTGAGAATCCCACTTTCTGCCACCAATATCCACTCAGTCTCTCTTTCCTGCTCTCCCACCGCCGACCTGTCAACTCTCCTACATCGCCATGCTGGGGCTAATCTACAGCCCAGATGAAGTGAATGGTTAGCTGAGATTGAAGTGGACAAAAAAATGGGATGAGGAAGTGTGTGTGTGTGTGTGTGTGTGTGTGTGTGTGTGTGTGTGTGTGTGTGTGTGTGTGTGTGTGTGTGTGTGTGTGTGTGTGTGTGTGTGTGTGTGTGTGTGTGTGTGTGTGTGCGTGTGTGTGTGTGCGTGTGCGTGTGCGCATGTGTGTGTATGTGTGCGTGTGCACAAGCATGTGTCGGGCCTAGCAAGGTTTGAGTTTGAAAAGTGCACTATAGCTTAAATTTAGGTTTTGAAGTGAGGGGTGTTTTTTCTTCACTTTTTATGAATGCAAGCAGCACAGCATCTGAAGACTAAACCCATTGCACATAAAACGAGGGTTCTGTGCACGTTTTGGATTAGCAGATTCTTTCAAGAGCAGTGTCAAACATTATCTTGGAATACTTAGATGCACAAACAGGGCCAATCTAATCCACTTCTCACCATGGATCTGACCTGGGGACAGTTAAATGAAAGGGCTAAAATCCACACAAAGCACTTGCAATCTGGATTAGCTATATGGGTCAGGAAATTACAATATTAGTGCAGGTATGAATGATCTGCATGCGGATCACATTGTAAAAGAGCAACATATGAGGAGAAATAAACAGTCCATACAACAGCATCCATTCAAGAGACAATCTAGGGGCAGCTACAATGTGTTAAACAAGGTCATGTACATGATGGTCGCAGTAGGACAAAAAAGCCTCTCCACCAGTTTAGGTGTTGTTAGCCAGTCATCAGGGATATTTAAAAGTAGCCTGCACAGGTCTCTGTCTCAGGTGTAAATGCAAAGGCCTCTGATGACATGTCAGTAAAATGAACAAACTCGGATAAAGAACACAAACCAGGATATGTTTTTAAACATGTTTAAAAATCAGCATATTCCAAAAGTATAACCAAGATAACACTGTTTAAGTCAACATACTCGTTCATGTACGACTATTGATTATTTAAGAAAAAAGCTTGATATAGAAAAATGTTTTGGCATTTGTCTGACTTATACTTGTCCAACCATGCAATGACACTTATGTCATCAAATGTGTTTATATGTTTGCATTGCTCAAGATCAAGCCACGCTGGATATATTTCCCGGGTGTTGCTTAGCGGGTGAGACTAGTTCCATTTCGAAAGGATCACTGGGAATTGCAGTTTGAAAAGACACTCCAAAACAGCAAAGTTACATAGTACAGCTTTAGGCTCATACTTTTGGAATGGCATCATTTCTTTCCTTCTCACTGTAATCCTCATAATTCTGAAAAAAGAATCCCTGCACAGCCCCCCTCCCCCCTCCCCTTCTTCACATCCACAAAAACATCCACACACACACACACACACACACACTCACTCACCTACACACACACGCATACACAGCAACATTACCACCGCCACCCCCTTTTCTGGGCCATTTCTAATCTCTTCAAGCGACTCTTCTAAACCAAGGTGTGCTTCAAAAAACAAATCAATAGAAGTATAATAGCACTGTGCATGCTTTGTAATTTTTATATAATTATTTTTTTCTCTCCTTTTTCCCTCCTGCACCATGCTTACTTCTCTTTCATCCAGAGGGAGGCTGGCTGATGAGTGGGGGAGAGAAATATAGTAGACTGCCCCTCATAAACTTTATTTAGTATTCTATGAATTTCAGATCAGTTATGTTTCATAATGACACAGCAGTGCGGTGGGCTGCTGAAGGTGTGTGTGTGCGTGCGTGCACGTCTGTGTGTGTGTGTGTGTGTGTGTGTGTGTGTGTGTGTGTGTGTGTGTGTGTGTGTGTGTGTGTGTGTGTGTGTGTGTGTGTGTGTGTGTGAATGTGTGTGTGTGTGTGTGAATGTGTGTGCGTGTGTGTGTGTGAGAGTGGGGGGGGCAGGTGGAGAGGGGACAGGGAAGGCGGAGGGAGAAAAAAGAAAAATCAATACGACTAGCAGACTTTTTCCCCGGCATAGCAAAGAGAGGGGATCTATTGTGGGGGAATGATGATTTATGTCAGGGGTGGAAGGGCCGTCAGGGTGCGTACGCGAACGAAGGTGTGCGCCAATAATGATTAATGCCCTCCATCCTGGAGACCAAACCAGCAAGCACTCCATGAGACCAACCCAGCCAGCACAAGCCCAATCCTGCCTCTCTGTACCACCACTCCAAGCCTTCTTCCACCTCCTCTTCCTCCTCCTCTACTCTTTGACTCTGGACTTTCACCTCCCTTTGTGGACTGCACTGCCAACCTTCTCACCATACTGTACATGCAGATCATTTCAGTTGCAAACTACAAATCAAAGCATTAACCATCGGTGATAGAAATGTTTTGCCAACCCTTAACCTTTTTTATTATTCAGTTGTCTTGTATTCTTTAGCTCCATATGTAGCCTCATGATAAGTCTAAAGGTATACCATCTTTTGGATTTCTTAGTGGGCATTCGGTGGTCTCATTCTGGATTAATATAAACCATGGTTGGGTTTGTGTCCAGTTTGAAAGCATTTTTTTTTTTATGGTTTACAGGACATCGTGGGCCGGGGAATCAGCAGTCACAAAGAAGGGGAAGCCATGTGTTATTATAGTGCCAGTGAAATTGATCTGTTCATTAATTTTTCCAAATTCATTCAAACTGATGAAGGCTACCCATAACTGTATATAAATGTATTAACAGATATTGAATGAAAATACATTTAGTGGAGAAGATGGAGAAACAGATAAAGATCTGCATAGATGTCTCCAATGATGATTCAATCAGCTGTCTTCAGCTTATAGTCCTCCTAACCCAGGTTCATTGTTTTGTTCCACTGTATAGATTTGATCTGCCTAGGTTTGGTTTTTCACCGCAGTTCATGAAGACATTCATATCATTGCCACTATAATAATACAGCGTTTACGCCCAATAGAAAAGAGAGCCGCCCAGACAACGCACGCCTCCCGCCTTAACTACCGCTGTATTACATTTTTTTTTTTAAATAGTCACCCTTCATCATCAGGTATTAAGTGATACCAGGTTTTTATGCAACACAGTGTTTGGTGTAAATGCTTAATATTACCAGCTTTTGACCCAAAAGCACAGCTCAAAGACCAGGTCAAGTTAAGGGCTTTAGTCGTGGTAAGAACATCAAAAGACAATACCAAACGGGTTAGGCAAACTTATCCAGTTCTGTATTAGTCCAAAGGACAAAGTTCCAAGGACTGTAGCTGGCCTCGATGCTCCCATCAGAGTGATCCTGGGTAGCTTCCATTATTTCTCTGGCTATCAACAAAATTCCTTATAGTGAAAATGCTCATCACCAAGCTCAAGAAGGTTTTATTTTGACCATTCTATACTCCAGACCTAGTGGAAGCTCAGGCTCTTGCTAAATCTGAGCAAGGGAGGACAGCCGGTCACATATTACTCCATTGATTTATGTACTGTTTGTGTAATACTCCCTGTCAGAACAATGTATATAACTGACTTTCTGATTGTTGACAATCCCCCTGGATCCCAAACTGTGAGTGCTTGGAGTGTATCCAAAACACTTTCCACCCGTGTCAAAAAAGACCAGACTTCTGGACTTTGGCTTGCTTCAAACAAGGAGAGCCATTGCTCTTTGCTGGAAAAGTATGGATCCTCCAACATTGGCAATGTGGACTAAGGAACTGTCGAGCAGTATTGGAATGGAAAAACTCACATACATAGCCATGGGCAAACGGGGGGACTTTATTAAGCTCTGGGAACCATACATAGCTGTCATGACAGATAAACCTTTTTCTTAATTTCTTACTTTTATTTGTATATATACTTTACTTATTTTTTAAAGAAATGACTTAATCTGTGATCTTAAGATGGTGCAAATATTTGTTTGTGTAAATTGTTAAAAAATAAAAGAAAAAGGAGGATATAAATATTGTGGAAAAATATAATAATAATAAAAAATAATTTCAGATTGTATAAATGTTAACCAAGCTGCACGATAGCTTACCTCGCACCATCCACATTTAAAGGCAAATGTACTTTGTATGATCAGGGGGGAAAACAATTATATTCTTATAAAGCCAAACTATACTCGGAAATCTTGAAATTGATCATCTTCAGTGATGTAGACGTGTACAGAATGAGTGATTCAGTGACAACCCTACGACTGGGTTACAACTTCAACAGAGCACACTCTGACTCACTGTTACACTATGTGATGAAGGGAAGAAGCAGAGGTGCGGCAAATGTGAAACAAAGATACCTTGAGCCTTAAAAAGGTAAACAAAAAATATTTCAGCACATTATTAAGTTTCTCTTTCATTTGAAAATGTTTAATTGATTGAAAATGTATTTACAATATGTACGCATTGTTAAAAAGTATTAGCATGGCATCTGAACAGCCTCGTGAAGGACAGTTGACAACAATTCTTTTTTGCAGGTTACTGTTGTATTATGCCGACGTCATTGCAAATGAGAACTTGCTCTCAATAGATCCTTCCAGATTTTAAATAAAGATAAAATGAATACGAACTAAATTCCAGTTGTAAAGGATCAGTGATGAGACATTTTTATATATCAGGTTGTGTTGTTAGTCTTCCAGTTCCCTTGCCTTGCCCCCTCCTCCCTCCTCCCTCCATCCGTCCATGCTGCTGTGGGTATGTGCCATGGGGTGATGGATCTCTGGCTCCCCAGCTGTGTGGCTGCAGGACAGGGGCGGTCACTTTTAAGCCCCAGCATCAGCACTTTGTCTCTGCCAGAGCTGTCAGCGCTCCACACTCACTACAAAAGAAAAGGAACAGAGCAGCAAAGAAAGAAAGAGGGAGGGAGGTGAGAACGGCAGAGCGGGCGGAGGAAGGGATGGACAGAGTGAGAGATGGCCGTCTGAAGAAGGAAATGAATAGATGGAGGAGACTCAACAGACAGGAGATGGAAAGAAGAGATGAAGGAGAGGAGACAAAGTGTCTTCTGTCATGCCACAGCTCAGACAGGCCCTGCAGACAGCAGTATGTGTGTGTTTGTGATGTTAGAAAAGGTTCAGTAAGTTGTGCAGGTGTACCTTCTAATGTGTGCTTATGCCTGGCTAATGCTAGGCTACATTACCATGAACTATTGTTGTCGATTGCTGTTATGGGTTCCACTACGAGGTCAACAAAGGAAATTATTAAAAAATGTAAATATTAATTTGATCCAGCCTTTGTTTATACTTGATAGATCATTGAGGAATGACCCTCATTTCAGATGCGGTGAGTGTAGTAATTAATTGACATTTTGGATGCTAAAGCCTTAGCTTTGGCACTGGTGAGAAGATGTCCCTCAAAAAACTCAAATACTTTGAGATAGGCAGTTCACCAACCTTCCAATGCCTTCCATTAAAATAAATGGAGAAGAGAACCCTGAACAGGTGCATCTGTATATGAGTATAGAGACATTTACACTTCAGCACAGTGAAACTTTTAAATAGCTTATTGTCTTCCATGCTGCTTTAAGCATGACAAAGATTAGAATGGATATATCTATTATTTATTGGGATCAGTTGGTATTCTGACATGGACACTAGAGACTTAAATTATTGATCCAGTCAGCGTTCTTTTTTTTTTAAATATTAAGTGAGGATTGCAGGAAATGATCTCACACAGCCTCCAATCAGTATGTTTGTATTTCGATCAAATGCACTTTACCCAGGTCCATTTTCATATGACATGTAAACTGTATATGTTCTTCAACCCATGTTCAACAACAAAAAACAATCTGCAAATAGGAAAAAAGCAAAAAAAAAAGAATCTGATACATTGACAATCCTTTTCGATATCACCTTTGGTCCACTTAAAGAATGAGCAGGGAGATTGGATTTCCCCCCTCATGATACGGCACACCCAGGAGGGCCATTCATATCTGCTACATGTTCTCACTTTGTGTTAGCTATTCAAGAGGAACCTCCATGTGCAAGGCAGCCTTTTGGAACATGCCTTATTATTACCTGTGAAGCAGGGAGAGCCACCCTGTGAACTATGCTAATGCATGAATGGGACGTGGGGTTTCACAGTGAAGAGGGGGGGGGGGGGGGAGAAGAGGTGAGAGGAGGGAGGCTATTGTGTACCTGGTCGCTTGTGTGTATCTCTCTGCAAACAGTTCATAGTGGCTTCTGCAGTGGCCTGTTTCAACCTTTAGGTGGCATTCCAGGGTCTCTCTCCACTGTCCTAACGTCAACAACCAACAACAACACAGGGGGATAGCCTTAAAAATATAAACAAATGATGCCGACTATCTCATTTGCTCTGTGTATGCGGTGAAAGTGAGTGAACAGGGAGGTGGGGGTGGGGGGGTGGGCGCTGGGTACAAAGGCTGAGGGGGGGAACAGAGGTGGGAGAAGGGCTGGAAACCTCATTTCCATCCTCCACTGCCTCCCTCTGCCTCTGTGTAAGAGATTACTCCACAGCACACCAGCACACATTGTGAAGAGAGAGTGTACGAGTGTGTGTTAGGAGTGTGGCAGGAGGTCGGTATACCCTTAGTAAGGAAAGAGAATAGTTGCAAGCAGGATAAGAAATGTATGTATGTTTTATACATTATGTACAAAGAGATCATCACTGATATCGACAAGAATGGCATTAGAGGTATAGCACGGGACTGGGTCAGTTATTTAAGTTATTTATATGACAGGAAACAATATGTGAAATTAGGGGATATCACATCTACATGCTTAGACATTGTTTGTGGGGTCCCTCAGGGGTCAATCTTGGGGCCTTACATTAATGATATATGTAAAGTTTCGAATGTCTCAAGGTTAATTTTATTTGCTGACGACACAAACATCTTCTATTCGGGGGAAAGATCTGAATAATATGGTTGAGATCGTAAACATTGAATTGACTAAGTTACATGGGTGGTTAAACCAAAATAATGTATCACTAAATTTAGAAAAAAAACTAAATTTATGATGTTTGGTAGGAGAGCATCAGATGTTTCCGTGAAAATCCAGGTAAATGGGATAGATATGCAAAGGGTCAAGCGACACAAAGTCCTAGGGGTAATAATTGATGGTCAAGCTGGAAACCACAAGTTAGCCATCTCAGGGGCCAACTAGCTAGGAGTATTTCTATACTTTGGAAAGCAAAAAAAAAATTTCAATCAAAAGGCTTTACTTACATTATACTGGAGCTTGGTTTCCCCACATCTGCATTACTGTGCTGCGGTGTGGGGAAACACTTACAAAGGTAAATTGCACCCCTTGGAGATTCTTCAAAAAAAAAGTAGTAAGAATTATATACCAAGCAAATTACAGGGCACACATTAATAACTTCTTTATTGAAGGTCAAATTCTCAAATTACGTGATGTGGTAAATTACCACACCGTACAAATTATTTACAAGGCTTCAAAAAAAAGCCTTCCTATCAGTTTACAAGTAATGTTTGAAGAAAGAGGAGTTTCGCATGATTTAAGAAGAAAAAGAAAATTCACTGAGAAAATTATACAGACCACACTTAAATCTTTTTCGATTTCTGTAAGGGGTATTAAACTATGGAATGATCTTGACAAAGATGTCACAGGAAGTTGCAGTTTGCGCAATTTAAAAAAAAATTATGTTTCAAAAATTAGGGAAAACTACAGACTGACAGCTTACTAAAAAGCTGAGCACAATGTGAATGTCATTACCATAACAATACCATAACAAATAACAGAGGTACAGACTTGACTGTTTTGTAATACTTTTGCAGATGTGTTTTATCTGTATCAGTATAGCTGTGTATCTGTGTATCTGAATGTGATGAAAATGGGGGCGGGACCTGATAAGCCTTTGGCTTCTCCTGCTACCCTTCGGACCATAACACAAAGAAATATGTATAAATATGTCAAAGAGAAAATTGTGTATTGTGTGTAATTGTCCGAAAGAATAATGCTAAAAAAAAAAAATTGAGTATGACAACAAGTGTTCTCCAGAATCCCCTTTTACACAGAGATTACGGCATATTGACGGAACAACATCACTCCAATATGCCGGCTTTGCTTGCTTCTGTGTTATTTACACAGAACCAAAAATGTGTATATTTAAAAAAAAATTAAGTAACGACCGTCACGTAACCAAATGGAACGGCGTAAAAGTACCGTTCTTTCTTCAAATATTTACTCAAGTAAAAGTGAAAGTATGTTCCAATAAAACTACTCTTAAAATTACAATTTATTCAAAAAGTTACTCAAGTATTTGTAACGGAGTAAATGTAGCTCGTTACTACCCACCTCTGCTTCTGTCCGGGGGTCTATTGTGTCCTGGCAGAAAAGTGCGCGTCAAAACATTTACGCATGTTTTAAAGATTAAGAGCATTGAGGTGTGTGTGTGTGTGTCCGTGAGTGCGTGTGTGTGTGTGTGTGTGTGTGTGTGTGTGTGTGTGTGTGAGAGAGAGAGAGAGAGAGAGAGAGAGAGCTCCTCATACATTGTTGTAAATGTACATATATATACTTTTGCTCATTTGTTGAGGGCCAGCCTTGAGCCTTTAGCCTTGGACAGGAGTCCAAGGCTTTAGCCTAGCACAGGAGTTGGGCCTGTTAATCAATAGTAAATCAGCCCACTGAGGGAAAAGCACAGAAGAAGAATAGAAGAGGACAACAAAGGCGCGCCCTCTCTATTTCACCCAGCTGCAGCTCTCTCTCTCTCCTCTCACCTTGCTCCATCAACCCCTGACCCAGCGCACGCTCTCAATGTCCCTGTGTAAAAACAAAGCTACTTGCTATTCTTCCTCCATTTAAGTGTGTGACTGCGTCTTCCGCTCTTCAACCATTCATTAGCAACACAGCGCGGTTTGAATGCTTAACAAAATCCCAATAAGAGATTGTGCATCATGTTGCTTTTCAGATCACACAGGCCAAGAAAGTGAAAGTGTTGCATATTTTTCCAATTGGAATTCTGAATAATAATTATTTTGGATTCAACAGTACTTAACAATTAAATAACTCTTGGCACTGTTTATGTGAATAGGAAAATGGTATGATGTGTCAGACCAGGCCAGCGAGGACAGTATTTGATTTGAATGAATGTCACAGCTCTTCAGCATAATACAAACTCCAGGAAAAAAGATGAGGAGGAGTGAATGGACAAGAGCAGCACCTTTGCTCAGCGTTGAGTGCAGGAGTTAGCCGTGCTACGTTTGCATCTGAGTGAATGGTGCATGACAAATGAAATGTTACAATGTGAAAAAGCAAACATGCTTTGGTATTGCACTTTTCATAAAACAGTGTTAAAAAATATCCCTGATAAGGAGGCATTCCTTTAAAAGCCAGACCATGTTACTTTTTAAGGAAGATTTTTTTTTCTCTCTTTCAAATGAGTAGTTGAGGTCACAGGCACTTATAAGAACTGTGTACTGTATGTGGAATACTACTCCAACAAGTCTGAATTGATTTGACAAAACTATAGGTCAAATAGCACATATTCAAATATGTATTACGTATACTGTATACTTGAGTTACATTTGACAAAAATCATGCAATGCATTCGTGAAGTATTGTGCTCACAGGATTTGAGTTCACAGTGATCCTGACCTTTGACGTACAACATTTATCAACTTTGACATTTGTACAAACTTGGCACGGTCGGACGGATGGACAACGCTGAAGCATAATGCGTATGTTGCCGGCGCAGGGGCTTCATAAGATGCTAACATTCTTTAAACAAATAGAAACTATTGTAAAGTGACAACCTGCCATCAAGCCCTCAGAGGTGTCCTGGGTTAATTGACCCAATGCTGGAGATGGACGCCACAAGATAACACACAAAGTCAATGTACAAACGCGATTCGGCGTTGAGTGTTTCGCGCGGCATGTTGAGCCGTCATTTGTGGATCGTCAATTGCAGAAGTTGGAAATACTGAACTTTTCACGTGTTGTTGCGCCGCGATAGCCAATCAGCGTTGAGATTGCCCGTCGCCTACAAGACGAGGCAGGCATGGGGAGAGTGAGGAGATTGGGCTTCCTGATACATTCATTTCAATGTTCCGAAATATTTCCCATTAGATCGACATGTCACTATGCCAAAGGTTCTATGTTACGAAAATGGAACAAATTGGTCCGAAGTGCTGTTTTCCCGATTAGTCAAAAAAGAGGCGCATTAGGCCGACGGTCCCATATGCCGAAAAAATACACAATCCCTGAGTTTTATACCGTGCTCTCTTTCTTTCTCTCTCACACACTAAGCACCAAAATACAACCTATGCCTAGATCTCACGTTCGCAATTCATATTGCAGAGAAAAGTGACAATGCTCCACTTCATTTTGACAAGGTGTTTCAGCACCATGGACAGAGAGCGGAGGTGTAATTGTCAACACGGGCACACACACACACACACACACACACACACACACACACACTCCTCAATGCTCTTAATCTTTAAAAAAATGCCTAAATGTTTTTACGGACACTTTTTCAGTAGACCCCTAGCCTGGCACCGCCCGCCTACCTACTTCCGCTCAATTTTCATTCCACTTCAGTAGTCAGTCTGGGTTTTCTCCTGCAGATTTAAAAAAAAAATATTCTCAAATATGATAAAAACCTACATCCACAACCCAGTGTCTGGGCGACGCAAAAAGATTAATCCTTGAGGACCTGAGACACATTCAAGCTGGGCAGCTTTCCCATCAGTTCAGCTATATACCAAGTCCCTCTTTTCTTCATGCACCATAAAAAGGAACTACTCAGCAACTAAATATACAGTAGAGGTGAGCTTTAGAGTATGAGTCTCGGGGGCGTCTTATTTGATCATTTGACCTCATTTTCTGGATCAAATTCTTACCAGTCTAAGTGGAATTACAAGCAGAGACAACTAGTGAATATGGTGGATTTGTGAGGAAGAGTAATATATACGTATGTCTATATATATACAGTATATACACAGTATATACTCTACATATATATTTTCATGTGTGTGTGTGTGTGTGTGTGTGTGTGTGTGTGTGTGTGTGTGTGTGTGTGTGTGTGTGTGTGTGTGTGTGTGTGTGTGTGTGTGTGTGTGTGTGTGTGTGTGTGTGAGCGTGCGTGCCAATGCATGAGTGTTAAAGTCCTCACAGCTGTGGCAGCTTCAACCGAGAGAAGAAAAAGTGGAGCGGATCCCAGTGGTGAGACTATTAGCGCCTGTGAATTATAAAACTATTAATGTAGAATGTAGCTTCCAATTAAAAGATGATTCAATATCAAGATCTTGATGGCTGAATTTTGATTAAGCAGAGACCCCATTAGGAGCCGAAGGGAGATGGACGTTGGTGTGCGACTGGGCCTCTGTTTAAGAGGCAGTGGGCCTAATACAGATTTGTCTCTTTTTGGGCAAATTAAGGTTAATTACTTTAAATAACATGGCCAGGAGCGAATGGAGGGAGAGATGTGTTTTTATTCTCTGGGCAGTCGGAGGGCAGGTGGAGAAGGTGGACCTGCTTGTCTGCTGCAGGCTATTTTCTGGCAAGGGTGAATGGGCACACACACACACACACACACACACACACACACACACATTTGTATTACCCAATTTAGAAGGACTTTCCATTGTGCATTCCTTTAATCTCTGGACCCTAATTTAAACGTAATCTGTATTCTCATTTTGACCCCAACTTTAACCCCTAAACTTTAACCACGGTTTTCACTCTTAACCCTAATCCTTATCCTGATGCTAATTCTTTATCCAGACTCTAATCCTGAAGTAGGATTTGGTTTTTGGTCTAACAAGATTAATCTAAAGACCTCCGAACAGCCCAACAGTCTATTTACTAAGACTAATGATGTCGCATGCCCATTTGTCCTGAAGAAAAGCGCAAGGCCATCATGAGATCATTACAAAGATATAGGGTTGATCTCCTTGGTAGCAGGAATTTCCTATGCCCATCCCTAACCCTAACCGCGGGGGGCAGCGCTGCCTTCAAGGTTGCGTTGGGGGGGACAAAACACCCATCATGCGAAGCATGGAGGCAAAACAAATGAAGGCATATTTTTCCAGTATGGCTTTCTACAGGCTCCTTTTTAGTATGGACTGAAATGGAATTTGATGTGAATTATTTCCAGGTTTGGAAAATTATTAAAATGGAAAAACATTTGCATTTTAAGGACTACTGTCCTGTTTTTGTTTGAATAATTCCTCTAAAAGACCATTCAAGCAGCAAGTTTTTCCTTATGTTTTGAGAATATACCGTAGGGGTGAAAGCTGCTGCTGGCTTCTAGTGTGAACTGAATGGGCGGCAACAAAGCATTAAAGCAACAATGGGAAAATGCCAGTTTTCTGAGGGCTGTCCCCTCAATGCTAATGTAAACAATACGGATTCAAAATATGATACGAAGATGAAATCTGACACAGTTTCAGTGTTAGAACTGATACAAAAAATTCTGTCTGTGGTTCTATATGGGCTGTGGCAATCATTTTGAAAAATAATATATTGCAGCAACAAATTGGAGAAAAAAAATAACTATGAACTAGTTAATTTTTTAACTGTGAACTTAGTTTAACATTTTGAATTATGAACTATGAACTGAACTAGTTCATTTTAAAGTGTGTGAACTGAACTTTGAACTAGTTCCCGTAGAAATTGAACTTTCCCGAGACTGCAAGAAGCAACATCAGCTGGCGTAGTAAAAACACTACTATGCCACTTCTGTCCAAAGGGGGTGCGCAAATGATCAAAACCTGAAAGTTCCTCGGAGCACGTTTAAGTTAGTAAATCAGGGAAGGCAAAGCTCTTGATCTACTGGTCAATCTTTGGAAGAAATCACTGTCTTAGACATGAAGAATACAATGTCATTGGGGGGAAAAAAGATTGCAGAAAAGACTTGAATTATATTCCATTAATGGTCTGTTTTGTTTGCACTGTAGAACTTTAAAGAGGACCTATGATGCTTTTTGACTTTTATGACCTATAAACGTTGTTATGATGATTCATAGTCATGCTTAACCATACTAAATTATCAAATAATGACTTACATGCATTTCGACGTATTCCCTGCTGACCGTCTGGGGTGTCTGTGCAGAGCACTAAACACTATTCTAGCCAGTCGAGAAGTCACGTGTTCAAAGCGGTCTACCCTTTGTAACTTTGTGACGTCGCATGTAACTTTGTGAAGTCACCACGCGGATGTTTCCATGTATGGTAATGCTGTCACTTCCCTGTTCGCGTCTGCCTCGTGCCCTTATAGGTCCATGCTCGCGCTTCCCGCCACTGAAAGTGTTCCGGAAGGAAGGTAACCAATCAACGGAGTGGGGTTTGCAGGAGGGGGGAGGGAAGCGGAGATTGCCGAAGCACAGAAGGAGGGAGCGGAAATGGCCGATGCACACACACTCATGTGTTGACAGGATGTGCTGGATCGCCAAAATAAGAGAAAGAGCTTCCCGAAAATCTACATAGTTTTTTGTGATGTGATTCGTGTCAGGTTGCTCTATAGCAGTGTAAAACAAGAAATTAAGACCAGAAAAGTAGTATAATAGGTCCTCTTTAACAGACAGGATCAGATCTGGTCAGTTGCGTTGTACCACAGGTGTACTTCTACTGGATGTCAAAGCAAAAGCCCTAAAACATATAAATGACATGCATTTGACAGTGATTTAAATATAGTACAGTATAGTTTTTGTTGTTTAAAGGCAATGTATACAGTAAAATGTATAGAATTAAAGCTAAATAGTTCTAATTCATTTCAAATGTAATGTAAACATTATACCATCTCATTAGTGATCCTACCAGTTGAATAATCGACACTCTACATC
>NC_137232.1:4629200-4634200 GCF_949987685.1 Ammodytes marinus
AAATGAGGCGATTTGGTCTGAGTCTTTTAGAGTTAGTCTGATTGAAACACTGTAATGTGAATCTTGAATTAACGCTCAACCAATAATACGCTATACGTTATAAAATCACTGTTATTGGTTATTCTACGTATTTGATGGTTATCTGGGTTTTTGTCACCACCGTCCGATATGTCAAATTCATAAGATATACTTGTCAACTCCGTCAGATATGTGTCAACTCCGTCAGATATGTGTCAACTCCGTCAGATTTATATTATTATGATAACGATACATAACGATATTTCATAGTTGTTGAGGAATGGTTGGTCATATGTGAAAATCTAACCAGTCACCTAACATGAGAATGTGTTTTGAAATGTGAAACACATCTTGATTGCTGTTAATTTTAAAGTAAACATTCTATTACACAGGTCAACTGAAGAACATAGAGGAAAATCGATATAAAATATCTATAGTCATATACATTTTGAAAATATTTTTCGTGGCCTCTGTCAGTCTTGGTGAATACTTGTAATCACAATTCTTCACATGGGTCAAGCATAAATTGAGGGAAAATTAATGTGTGTTTTTGGTGTCTGACGGTGTTGACACAAAATAAAGAATGGCAAGGTAAAAAGCCCATTTGGGTAACAAGGACAAAAGCTGGGACTGGGAGGTTATATCAAAGTGTAGCTCAGTAGCTTAGTATATGTTGGAAACATACATGTAATTTAATTTGCCTAAACATAGGGTTTGTATTTTTTCAACATTGCACCCTGTTTGGTCCCACTTTTCAAGAATCACTGACATAAGGTATGCTATGAATGTAGTGTCAGGGCTCTACATAACTTAAAACATGTGAAGAACCAAATTTGTTTTTTGCAAATATTGGAATGTTTAAGCTACATCCATGCATATCTCCGACCTTACTCACACACACATGCGTTGTACCCACTATACAGAAGGTGCCCATCAAACATCAAATTCCACTCACCACATTTAGCGAACTCTTGACACCTCAGTTCACTCATAGTGGTTGGAAATTTCACAGCCGCAAATTAGCTAATAACTCATGGGCCGTAATGAACCAGGGCGCTGTCATGTAAAATTTATGCCGTATTTTCAATTGTGAGGGGGGGGTATTCATTTAGCTCCAGGAGAGAAAAGAGAGGGGCAGGAGAAATAAAGGAGCACAATTGGAAAACTGTTCTTGTCTGTGTGCACATTCCTCTACGAGAATGAAACATAAGTGAAATGTTTTCTTTTAAATAGAGGCATGTTTTTGCTCTTTTCTCCTGGTGTTTAACACATACAGTACACCTCTGGTAAGTTCAAATGTTTTGTAGCCATGTGTCATTTGGAAGGTAGCCAAGGCCACAACATTGGGCAGGTAATATTGGAGCTGAGCAGATATAAGCAAGAAAAAAACACCTAGAATGAATGTGATATATTGAATTAAATCCTTATCAAACAAGCAAGGAACCAACTAATACACTTCAATGGACAACTATTTACTAGAAACAATGGCTAAGACTACTAAAATATGATTTTCCGTGAAATTTTTTTAGGTTAGTGGAATTAGCTATTGATGCTGCAGCAGCTTTTGTGGAAAAAAATTTGACTTTGTAAATTAGGAGAGAAACTGCGATAATTTTATTTTATTTTTTTAGGATTTTATTTTCCGTAAAATGATTGTTATAGTGTGAGCTGCCAGGACAGGAAAACAATGGGACTGATAGTCACAAAGGTAAAGCCACAGCAACAAATGGCACACTGTATTTATTCAATCACAAAAACACGTTATTATAATAATACGTTATTGGGCCAAACAAGTAGTACCTGAGCTTCCATGTCATCTGAGAATAACATTGGATAGATGCATCGGTAACACTTTACAATAAGGTACACAAAAAAAGAGTAGTTACCCTTTTAAAAAGGTTAGTTACCCTTTTGAAAAGAGTAGTTACCCTTTTCAAAAAGAGTAGTTACCCTTTTTGAAAAGAGTAGTTACCCTTTTTGAAAAGAGTAGTTACCCTTTTCAAAAAGAGTAGTTACACTTTTGAAAAGAGTAGTTACACTTTTGAAAAGAGTAGTTACCCTTTTCAAAAAGAGTAGTTACACTTTTCAAAAAGAGTAGTTACCCTTTTTGAAAAGAGTAGTTACCCTTTTCAAAAAGAGTAGTTACACTTTTGAAAAGAGTAGTTACACTTTTGAAAAGAGTAGTTACCCTTTTGAAAAGAGTAGTTACCCTTTTCAAAAAGAGTAGTTACACTTTTCAAAAAGAGTAGTTACCCTTTTTGAAAAGAGTAGTTACCCTTTTTGAAAAGAGTAGTTACCCTTTTCAAAAAGAGTAGTTACACTTTTGAAAAGAGTAGTTACACTTTTGAAAAGAGTAGTTACCCTTTTCAAAAAGAGTAGTTACACTTTTCAAAAAGAGTAGTTACCCTTTTTGAAAAGAGTAGTTACCCTTTTCAAAAAGAGTAGTTACACTTTTGAAAAGAGTAGTTACCCTTTTGAAAAGAGTAGTTACCCTTTTCAAAAAGAGTAGTTACCCTTTTCAAAAAGAGTAGTTACCCTTTTTGAAAAGAGTAGTTACCCTTTTTGAAAAGAGTAGTTACACTTTTGAAAAGAGTAGTTACCCTTTTGAAAAGAGTAGTTACCCTTTTCAAAAAGAGTAGTTACACTTTTCAAAAAGAGTAGTTACCCTTTTTGAAAAGAGTAGTTACCCTTTTCAAAAAGAGTAGTTACCCTTTTCAAAAAGAGTAGTTACCCTTTTCAAAAAGAGTAGTTACACTTTTGAAAAGAGTAGTTACACTTTTGAAAAGAGTAGTTACCCTTTTGAAAAGAGTAGTTACACTTTTCGAAAAGAGTAGTTACCCTTTTCAAAAAGAGTAGTTACACTTTTGAAAAGAGTAGTTACCCTTTTCGAAAAGAGTAGTTACCCTTTTCAAAAAGAGTAGTTACACTTTTGAAAAGAGTAGTTACCCTTTTGAAAAGAGTAGTTACCCTTTTCAAAAAGAGTAGTTACCCTTTTGAAAAGAGTAGTTACCCTTTTCAAAAAGAGTAGTTACCCTTTTTGAAAAGAGTAGTTACCCTTTTAAAAAGGTTAGTTACCCTTTTGAAAAGGTTAGTTACCCTTTTGAAAAAGAGTAGTTACCCTTTTGAAAAGGTTAGTTACCCTTTTGAAAAGGTACGTTTTTGAATTTTCTCCATCCACTTAGAATGGGGCTGTGGAGTCATTTTTGGAAAATAACATTTCAGATCCACATACATATTTTCATATATTTTCATATTTTCGGGGTCCTGGGGCCCATTCCAGAGGAGGTAATTTCAAACTCCTGAAAAAGTTGAACATTTTGAAAGTTATTAGAGGAAAAGCATTCTCAAACTCTCGACTTAGGCAAATTTCACTTAGTTCAAAAGGGTAACTAACCTTTTCAAAAGGGTAACTACTCTTTTCAAAAGGGTAACTACTCTTTTTGAAAAGGGTAACTACTCTTTTCAAAAGGGTAACTACTCTTTTCAAAAAGGGTAACTACTCTTTTCAAAAGTGTAACTACTCTTTTCAAAAAGAGTAGTTACCCTTTTTGAAAAGAGTAGTTACCCTTTTTGAAAAGAGTAGTTACCCTTTTCAAAAAGAGTAGTTACACTTTTGAAAAGAGTAGTTACACTTTTGAAAAGAGTAGTTACCCTTTTCAAAAAGAGTAGTTACACTTTTCAAAAAGAGTAGTTACCCTTTTTGAAAAGAGTAGTTACCCTTTTCAAAAAGAGTAGTTACACTTTTGAAAAGAGTAGTTACCCTTTTGAAAAGAGTAGTTACCCTTTTCAAAAAGAGTAGTTACCCTTTTCAAAAAGAGTAGTTACCCTTTTTGAAAAGAGTAGTTACCCTTTTTGAAAAGAGTAGTTACACTTTTGAAAAGAGTAGTTACCCTTTTGAAAAGAGTAGTTACCCTTTTCAAAAAGAGTAGTTACACTTTTCAAAAAGAGTAGTTACCCTTTTTGAAAAGAGTAGTTACCCTTTTTGAAAAGAGTAGTTACCCTTTTCAAAAAGAGTAGTTACACTTTTGAAAAGAGTAGTTACACTTTTGAAAAGAGTAGTTACCCTTTTCAAAAAGAGTAGTTACCCTTTTCAAAAAGAGTAGTTACCCTTTTCAAAAAGAGTAGTTACCCTTTTCAAAAAGAGTAGTTACACTTTTGAAAAGAGTAGTTACACTTTTGAAAAGAGTAGTTACCCTTTTGAAAAGAGTAGTTACACTTTTCGAAAAGAGTAGTTACCCTTTTCAAAAAGAGTAGTTACACTTTTGAAAAGAGTAGTTACCCTTTTCGAAAAGAGTAGTTACCCTTTTCAAAAAGAGTAGTTACACTTTTGAAAAGAGTAGTTACCCTTTTGAAAAGAGTAGTTACCCTTTTCAAAAAGAGTAGTTACCCTTTTGAAAAGAGTAGTTACCCTTTTCAAAAAGAGTAGTTACCCTTTTTGAAAAGAGTAGTTACCCTTTTAAAAAGGTTAGTTACCCTTTTGAAAAGGTTAGTTACCCTTTTGAAAAAGAGTAGTTACCCTTTTGAAAAGGTTAGTTACCCTTTTGAAAAGGTACGTTTTTGAATTTTCTCCATCCACTTAGAATGGGGCTGTGGAGTCATTTTTGGAAAATAACATTTCAGATCCACATACATATTTTCATATATTTTCATATTTTCGGGGTCCTGGGGCCCATTCCAGAGGAGGTAATTTCAAACTCCTGAAAAAGTTGAACATTTTGAAAGTTATTAGAGGAAAAGCATTCTCAAACTCTCGACTTAGGCAAATTTCACTTAGTTCAAAAGGGTAACTAACCTTTTCAAAAGGGTAACTACTCTTTTCAAAAGGGTAACTACTCTTTTTGAAAAGGGTAACTACTCTTTTCAAAAGGGTAACTACTCTTTTCAAAAAGGGTAACTACTCTTTTCAAAAGTGTAACTACTCTTTTCAAAAAGAGTAGTTACCCTTTTGAAAAGGTTAGTTACCCTTTTGAACTAAGTGAAAT
>NC_137232.1:4636700-4661700 GCF_949987685.1 Ammodytes marinus
GATGTTAGTTGCAAATGACAGACAATAGAACGAGCTTAATGCATAAGTAGAAAATGTATTGACCACCGCACATCTCTGGATGGATGTTTTGAAGCCTATGGTAAATGTGGTTCATTTGAAGAAAACACGGTGTGTGCTATCACGTGTGTGGCCCATGTGGTGCATTTACACAGGCATACAGTACACCAAGAAATAACAGTTAATTAGAAAAGAATGATGCATTGTAAGGATAGGAGTGACCCGTGTTGCTCCATTTGCAACATTCAAACTGATTAACTAAAAAGTCATCCATGGAAGATAATATCAAAAAAAGAGCTGTGAATGTAAAATGTGTGAGGCAGCAAAGACACAAAGAGCACAGGACAGCGGATAGCAACAAAAGATGCTCAGAAAAGCGGGTAATGCCATGAAAGAAAAATTGTCCTTGGGGGGAAATGGGCGGGGGAGGAGAAAAAGAGTTCCACTATAGAGAGAGAGGGAGAGGGAAAATAGGTGAGATTATTTCTTTGCCTTTTTTTTCCGTGTCTGTCAAGCTCGCCTTGCGGGGAAAGCAAGGCGACCGGTGAGTCTGACTCTGCATCTCAGTATCACTCCCACTTCAACTCCAGACACGGCTCCTCATTTATTATTTGTTCAGCTCAACAGGTCATTTTACCAAGCTAAAAAGTCCTGATTTGTGCAGACGTCTGCATGTGTTCTAATGATGGGCTTTGATCTGCAGAGAAACCCTTTGTAAGCTTCACAACTTCACCCTCCAATCGCTTTTTTTATCAGGAATACTCATTTCTTTTTGGCACAGTAGCTTATTGTGTGTGTGTGTGTGTGTGTGTATGTGTGTGTGTGTGTGTGTGTGTGTGTGTGTGTGCGTGCGTGCGTGCGTGTGATGCGTGTTTTTTTTTTGTGTGTGTGTGCGTGCGTGCGTGCGTGCACGTGTGTCTAGTGGTTGATGATGTAGCCTACATGTTCAGTTACGTGTGGCTGTGATAAAAAGGCAGAGTGGTGGGGTGTTAATACAACCAAAAATCCCAGGCAGGGGAGATGGATAGAGTTTCACCTCATTAAAAGTTTGAACTCAAAAAAATCTCTTCTGTTGTAACCCAAGCGCATGTATAATTCCCATCTGCCTTCTAAATCAATCATATGACTACAACACGCAATGCACTGGCTTAGTAATTGCAGCGTATACTTTGTGTAGGGAATGGTTGGCGATTGGTGGTGGTTAGAAGAATCATTCCCTCTTGTTTTGTCTGTCTCTGTCAGTTCGGGGGAAAAGCAAAAAAGTGACAAATCCTTTCCCGCCAGAATATCTTGGCTCTTAGTGTCATCGCTCTCCACGCAAAAATCCCGTTTGTGACTCCATTGTTTTGTGTTTTATCCCCAGGGCCGGTCCAGGGATAACAAGCCCTGATCAAAAGCTTAACCTAAGTCAGAAGTATCAGCACATTGCACTCTCTCTCTCTTTCTCTCTCTCTCTCTCTCTCTCTCTCTCTCTCTCTCTCTCTCTATCTCTCTCTCTCTCTCTCTCTCTCTCTCTCTCTCTTCTGCGTTAACGTGGGTTAGACCTTGTCTGGGGGAAGACTGTAATGTGAAAAGGCTTTGAGGATGAATTCCTGAGCATACTTATGTCATTAGCGCTGGGCTGTACAAGGTCTATTCACTCTTCAGAACTACGAGGCTGGACTGTCATCGCCATCTCACAAGTCCACTGTCTTCAGCCCAGGGTAGGTGTGTGTGTGTGTGTGTGTGTGTGTGTGTGTGTGTGTGTGTGTGTGTGTGTGTGTGTGTGTGTGTCAGAGGAGCGAGAGAGAGAGCATTGTTGGAAGGGGAGTGAAGAACAGTTTGCAGCTTATCTCCAGGGGACAGCGCCGTTACGGAGCGGCGCATGCCGCAAACATGTGACCTCCAACCCACCCCCCCGCCCCCCCTCCACGCTGTGCACCCATTAAGGCAGAGTTAATTAAACCACAACTCATTGGCCCAGCAGGAAGAGGAGGGGGGGGCATACAATTATACATTGGCATTTACCTAGCATTTTCAATGTATGGCGCAATGTATATATGCCTCATGCTTACCAATTAACCCTCAGCAAATGCCGCTCCAGTCCTTATAGATGGCTGGTGAAAGTGAGCAAGGCTTGCTTACTACTGTGCTTCTTATGAGGAATCTGCACAATAAACTGGAGAGATGGCTGTAGGGGCTTCAGGTCCACGACTCAGAACTTTCACAGTGAAGTCAGAGCTGCCTGTCGAGATTCAACCATTCGCAGTACTATTTGGTAATCAGAAAAGTGTCTTGGCTTTTTTATTATTGGCGATACTACTGTGGAAAATGGCAGGAAATATTTTAGTAAATTCCCTCCAGGGTGGTTTTGCCTATAGTCGTGTGTACCGGCGGTTTGAGACACAGTTAGGAGCAAGTCTGACTGAGCCACGGAGACAGCTGCAGAGATTCCAAGGAGAGCATTTCTGTTGTGTGAGGCCTGCAAGTTAAAAAAAAAAATGTGTCTGAGACTCTTGCTGTCCAGGCAGGGGGTTCCTCTTAGTAGTTTCAGGGTGACCTAGCATAACTACAACAGCGAAGTAGAATCAATATATTGAACACAAACATAGGAATCCACTTGGGTTTTTTGCCATTTGCTAGTTTGGTTTTGCAGCTCGCTCAAGAAGACGCTAAATGTTATTCTGGTGTTTGTCATGACACCTACTGGCCCTGGCATTATAACACGCACACTGACTGACGAGTCGACTGCGGCAGCTCCCCTAGATGGCTGATAAGGAGAGCGGAGCAACGACGGGGGAACAATATGCGAGGAGACACTCTCACTCCACCTGCCCACACAAGGTCACCATGGTAGGGGTAGGGGTTCAAACAGCGTTACGCACAGTGCCATGCAGAGCCCGACCACAGCGCCTCCCCTTTGCCCCCTCTCCCCTTACCCCCTCTCTAGTCCTCAGATATGCAAACCCGCCTTTACCTGCTGCGATTCCATTACCCCGCTTGCCTGTTCCGCCACTCCACTGTTTCTGTAGCATATTAAACAGATTAATAGAACAATGCTCCAGGGAGAGAGCAGCCTGTCAATCTCAGCTAAAAACACAAAAGCAGAAAATTAAAAAGGCCCATGGCTGAACTCCAGCACTGATAAAAAAAGAAAAAATAAATAATAAAAAAAAATAGAAAAGTGCTGGAATCTTGTGTGGTAGAGAGAGAGAGAGAGAGATAGATAGAGAGGGGAGGAAAGAACACTGCAGATGGTAAATATTTATTCTCTATCCTGCTTACAGAACACACACACACACACACACACACACACACACACACACACATACAAATAGATAGGCCACAGTGGTAGCAGGGATGACAATGGGGAAAATTAGCTCTGAAATTATCAAAGAATGTCGAGGCAAACACAGTGTGCTTTGTTCCTTTTGTGTGACTATCTCTGTATTGGGGGATCAGCTATAAGAAAAAAACACAATCTAGAAACCACGCTTGTGCTCTCTGAGGACGCATGCGTTTTTTCATGCCAGATGGACTTTTCCTTTTGTTTATCAGTCAATTCCCACTGTTGACTAAAATGTAAAAATCTCAAAAAGCGCATCCGGAGCGTTCTCTGCCTCGGCTTTCCCGTCTGGGGGATGAATATGTGAGGCGTGTAGGCAGCTATATATAGGGCCTTGGACAGGGGAAGCATCCTCCAGTGACGTCCCCTTCTCATCCTGGGAGACTCGGCAGGAAAATTCAATCTGGTGTCCATGCTTTGCAGAGATATTGGGAGATTGAGTGTAGGGTGTGCAGACGGCTGCGCTCTGACTTTACATTCATTCCTGTGTGTCGCGCGTTGATGGTAAATAAAAGACAGGGAGATGAAGCAAGCATCACAACAAGACACAGCAGGAGCACACGTGGGCAGCTTTACGACTGTGCACACACTAACACATGTTTATGTATTAGAATAAAAAACAGGACTGAAGAAAAACCCAGCAGACATTTTTGAACTATATATGGAGAGGCTAAATATCGAGGAACTGCCACAAGCTCTGTTATTCATATCATCCACTGAGCTTTTAGTATATCTCTTCAAGAGTTTTAGTTTAATACAATTCATTGAAATAAAGAAATGATTCTGCCATTATTTTTACATTATCTATCCTAAGGGAAGATGTGACCTAAAAAGCACAAAAAGCATGTCATTCACATGTATAGACTGTTAGGCTAGGCCAATTACATTTGGTATAAACTATGCTTTCAGGGGTCAAACATAAGTTTTCCTGCTTCATCTATTACATTGGATAAGTAAAGAATTCTTATTTTTTTCCATTTAAAAAAAATTATCTTGACATATGATCTGTGTATAAGACTTCCTGTCTTTCATAAAAACTAGCTCAGGAAAAACCGACTGTAAAAATGATTTTGTCAAGAAAATATTATATTATATAACGTATTATATAATAAATGCATTTATAAGGAATTATGTATTGAAGACTACTACTTTGATTTTAAATGATAGAAAATTAAATACTCTTTCATGCACGTGATAAAGAATGCCCATATATGACCTTCACCCGATCAAACTACTGTTTCAATTGTCAATAAGAATAACAGAATCAGAATAACTTATAAACTTATTTTTGTCAAAATAATATTAACATAAGCTGCTCACTACTGTGAAACAATGTAAATGTCTTCAGATACCACCATGAACACATATACTCAAGAAATAGACATACATTCAACTTAAAAGCATACAGTTTGTGTAAAAACATTGGAATAAACTAAGCTGGAAACCACATGCCAATGGTTGTATCTTATCCTGACCTGCTGTACACACACACCCACACACACACACACACACACACACACACACACACACACACACACACACACACACACACACACACACACACACACACACACACCCACACCCACACCCACACCCACACACACACACACACACACACACACACACACACACACACACCCACACACACACACACACACACACACACACACACACACACACACACACACACACACACACACACACACACAGTTCTGAAAACACAGCTCTGTGTGTAAATGGAATAAAGCAGAACATCGAAAAAATACCACAAAGTAAAAGTGGAGCTGTATCAGTTTAAGTTATTTTTATAAACTAGTTTTTATCATACAACAATCCTACATTCAGAGAAAGGGGCCTTTCATTTGCTCTTCTACTGCTGAACTCAACTCTCTATTGTGCGTCAGACGCATGCTGAGAACACAGTGGTTGGGGCCCTAATGTGCCATGTCTTTTAAACCTACGCCCACCACTCAAAACTCTATGTACATCAACTTGCTCCATTTATCAGGAAGAAAAAAAAGTCCTTCTAATCTTTATCTGGCCAACAATGAGAGAATAAAGAGTTAACACTATCATCAGCTAAAGCCAGGTCCCCTCTCTGCACTGGAACACTGCAAATCATCTTTAATAGTCGTCATCTTGATGGTTCATTACGTTAAACTATCTCTGCTAGCATCCTCTAATCCAATGGCTCTCCTATGGCCTCAGGGGCTGTGTGCTCAGGGAGGGAGGAGGCAGGGTGTGTGTGTGTGTGTGTGTGTGTGTGTGTGTGTGTGTGTGTGTGTGTGTGTGTGTGTGTGAGTGTGTGTGTGTGTGTGTGTGTGTGTGTGTCTGTGTCTGTGTCTGTGTCTGTATGTGTTTGTGTGTGTATTGGATGTGGAGGGGGGACTTGTGCTCATTGTATTATTAGCAGGTTAATTGCCCCGGTGCAAAAGAGTAGCCGGACGACAATAGGATGCCATTTTAGTTTTTTTTTGTAAGCCGTGCTGTATACTGTAAGCCCCCCTGAGTTCTGCATCAGTGGCCCCATAGGATAACACAGTAACACAGCACCAGAGGCTGCAGCTGTGTCATACTGTATATGATGCCAGGCACGCTGCCATGGGCCAGTGTCAGGGAGAGGAGCTGGCACACAGCGCCACCTAATGGAGACAGAGCAAGACAGCAGGTCTGTTGAATGGTTAGATAGTGAGACCATATACTTATGCAAAGGAGAACTACACGTCTAGAAAAGTATGAAGAATAGTCAGTTTTGTTGTTGTAAAATGTTCCTGTGAGAATATAGAATCAAATTGTCATTGATTATTCCCTCTCTGGTATGTTGAATGTGTTGATTGGTCTGCTCGTATCGAAACGGTTGTTGGCGTATTTTTTTTAATTGTGTCAAAATAAGTCGACGTAGCAATACGATAAACAACATTTTTAGTTAGTCAATTTTTGCATCTTCTTTTCTTTCTTTCTTTGTTTATATCTCACTCTCATTTTTGGTGCGATGTGAAAATCATTGTGTCTCATTCTATATTTAGTTCAATCGACTGACTACGCCATGATTTAAATTGAGGACATGCCTCTACACGACATACAAATAGCGCTATGTCCTGGTTTCAAAATCAAACGAAAGACACAGTAAGACTCAGAAACATTCCCCTTGACATTGTTAGAGGTATAGTCCAGTGCAAGCAGTAATATAATAGCTGTATTTTACAATGAAATGCAATGTCAAGGAATTGTTCCAGTTGTTCATAGTCTAACACTGTGGTTGACAGTGTTTAGGTTTTTGGGGGCAGGCAGCCTCAGGTGTAGCATTCAACATGACTCCTCTTGAAAACAAAAGAAGGAGGTGCCACTCCTCTCTCACCTCTACCACTGGGTTGTCAAACAGCTTAACTGTTGACTGTCTGCATTTGAACTAGCTAAGCTGAGTTTTAAAGGGGACACAATTCACTCATTCACTTCATTGATCAACTTTTGAACCAAGAGTGGACAGCCCATCTGGGAATGTTACTATTTGCATCATTGATTTACTTAAATAAATGCATTTTTTCTTATCCATTGTTCTTAATCTTGTAACGTGTCTGCAGCCCACTACAAAGCCAATTATTATTTTGAAACCTTCATCGTTTACCCCCATGTTGACTTGTTACCAGTCTTCTTCTTTGCTTTTTTATTGGCACACTGAACCATATTATATTGGAAATGACTGCCACCTGTAGATCAGTGGAGGAGTGTGAAACCATAGCAGTAATGTGCATTCTGTCAGTGCATGTGTGTGCAAGAGACAAACAAACCAGGGTCCAACTCATACAGAAACTCCTCCATAGTGATACTAGTGATCAAAGATTACACAAGGTAACACAAATGTATCAAGAAAAAAATCCATTGGGCATTTACCCATGTGTTGTCTGGGGTCTTATATCTTTGCACTTTTCTCATATTAAGGCGAGACACTGCAGGTGAATAAGGTAAACATTTTTAACTTATAGACATCATCATGAAATTTGCCAGTTGAATTTGTGCATTGGAACAATTCTATTGTATTACAATTTTGAATAACATTTCTATAAATATGCAAATGTTGCAATGTCTAACCAATTATGTGTACATTTGCATATTTTTGAAAACAAAAAATGTTAGATAAAGCCACATAAAGGTGTGCAAGGTTTTTTTACAGAACAGATCTTGGAAATAGCCTTTTTTCATTTGGTATATCAAAAAATATTATCCAGGATTGTGCTAAGAATGATTATGGAAAGTTTAGTGGATGAAAGTGCTTTGGGAATTGAGATTTTTGAGTGTTGAAAAAAATTAATGTTGAGACAATGTCCATTAAAGATGGTTGTATAGGAGAAATGAACAGACCCAAACAGACAGGGTTTAGTCAAATAAACACCTTTTATACTTGGATGAAGAAGACATGTTATGGAGGCAAAACAGACAACAATCTCAGAATTGACCACACACACACACACACACACACACACACACACACACACACACACACGCACAGATTCAGATTCTCCTCCGCTACCTTTGGAACTCCACTCTTGCCTTGCCCTTCTGTCCTTTTCCTACAGCAGCATTGCCTGCTTTGTGCACTGTTCTGAGTCCGACACCTTTACTAGGTCTCTCCTTCACACACACACACACACACACACACACACACACACACACACACACACACACACACACACACACACACACACCACCCTACCACTCTTTTATTTCCCCCCTCCCAATCCCAGTGGCCCTTGCAGATCATTGTCCCAGGCTCCAGTAGCAGCGGGCCAGGCCCTGTCTGTTTTCATCCCCTGCTGGTAGACAAGTCATTTGGTGAGAGAGAGTAGGGAGAGCAAGATGACCACTGGCTCCTGACCTTTTCTCCCTCAATTTAACTCCTCGCCGCCGTGCCCGCCCCAATGTGGCAATCAGGCTAGGCAGAAGTGACACTCTCATCTGAGCGTGGCCGGGCCCCCAACACACAATCACGGTGTCACTTTCCATCTATATGCAGGGACTGCTGGGTAGTGCTGGAATATAGGGGAAGGTTGAGGTGACTGGGGGGGATCAGGTCCAAGTTAGATCCCTTTTAGCATACTTGGCTTGGTAGAGCTGCCAGCCCTTCATGCTAGTAACCTATAGCTAGAATAATGAAGTATTCCTTTTTTTTATCACACTGTCACCAGTTTTACTTAAGCCTGTTTTTTGTTCCGTCCAGGCATTTGTCCTTGGGTTGTATTAAAAAGACAGATTTGTGCCGATGTGTGACGCTGTTAGCTCTCGTGCTAACATGGGACTTTAGCTTTTCTATTCCATCTCCAAGCAGAAGATTCCTTCCCTTCTTCACTCAAATGATACAGCGTCCATTGCCATCTTCTTCTCCCCACGGTGGGTGAAACCAATTACATAAGCCCAGAGAGAGAGGGGAAAATGTAGTAGATATTATTTTCACGGACCCTGCTCCATATGAGGCATGCTTCATGACTGTTATAGCGTCAAACGATTAGGGCCGGCGTAAAGCCAGTGTGAAATACAATGAAATGCAGAAAAGCCCAGGAACATGTGTCGGGACATGAGCTGCCATGTAATAGACTGACTAGTAAGGAGTGGAGGAACATGGGAAGAGGGGCTTCTTGCTTTAAGTGAGGTAGTGGAACAAGGCGCTATTGGCTGCTTTCCACTTCCCTATTTGAGGGCAATTTGTCAGAGAATATCAAACCAGGGAAAAATAAAAAAAGTGACCAATATGGCTTAAATAACATTAATGTTTAGAGATTGAAAAAGCAACAACACTCTGCTACCACTGCACTTGCTTTGAATGTATGACTTGCCCAATGACAGTGAGTTTAATTGTATTAAGGTTAAATCCACTGCAGGTGAATAGGGTAAAATGTACAGCTTATAGATAGATCATCATAACACTTTTCCAGTTGACTGCTTACATTACAACTGTAGGTTTTTTGCATTGAAACATTTTCGGAAATGTAAGAATAAATGTGCAAATCTGGCAAAATCTAACTAATTATGCAAATACAAAAATCTAGATTTTGGATAAAGCCAGAGTTAAAATCTTTATTTCATTTTATACTAAATATCAGTGTCCAAAGTTTTAACTGAAAAGATTTTGGATCCAGCCTGTTTTTATTTTATGAATCAAATTTTTTGGCATGTTTTTAAGAAGAAAATGTATCATAAATCTAATTATTAACAACATATGCACATATCCTTGTGTTATAACCTCCAGAATAGTGGTAAGAATGAGTGTGGAAAATGTAGTTGATGTAAGTGCTTTAGAAGTTGAGATGTTTGGTTTAGAGTATCAGAAAAAACTGATGTTGAGATAATTGCCGTTAAGAGATGGCTGTTTAGGAGAAATATACAGACGCAAATAGACAAGATGTTTTCAAATAAACACCTACATGTACATTTTGGACCTTTATGAAAGAAGAGATGTTACGGAAACAAAATAGACAACTATCTCAAAATTGGGCAGTGCCTTGTTATTGCCTGCAGTGTCTCTCATAAAGTTTTCAAGCCATATTGATTGGTGAATACACAGAAACTGTGAATTTCATCGTATCACGTTTTAATGTGCCTATGTTCATCAGGCCTGGGTTTATACACACCGAGTCACAACAGAGTCAGACAAATTTAAATAATGATCTGCCTTGGGATGGTGAGATAATCATTTGAAAAGATCCAGGTATTGTGCGACCATCCCCTCTGTGCTGAAAATGAAATAGTGTGATGCCAGAGATTTACCTTTGCGTGGCTGTGGCCCCTGTGTGAGGGGTCACCTGTCATCTGCTGGCACTGCCGGGGCGCCTCCAATTCACACAGCCAGCCGCTCTGCATTTCAAAGAGAGTCCTGGTGTAGGCCTCCTGTTAGCGATTGCTATCTGGGCCCCACTGAGGGAGGATTAGTCCCCCCCCCCCCCAAACACACACACACACACAGTCACACTCACACACACACACACACACACACACACACACACACACACACACACACACACACACACACACACACACAAACACTCACACACACCTTCCCTCAAACATTTACATTTTAATTTCCATCATTTTCATATTACATTTTCCTCCTCTGCTGGGCCTAATCTGTCACCATCCTGTTAGTCTCTTTCTGGATCACAACTGCTCAGTCAGTACTGTGTTGCATTTCTGATTCATCGCATCGATCTATACAGAACCTAAAGAGCTCTTTTAACACCCTGCAGGACTGTCTAGTGGACATCAGGCATGTTCTTAATACAGACTAAACTAAATATATGTGTTTCTGCAGAGCAAGAGCTACCCATTTCAATGATTTCAATTTGTTTACAAAAAAATAGATTTTTAAATGAAAGAGTCACAGAATATACATATCTCTGTATCTGGATAGTAATTCTCATTTAAACCTGCAGTGTGTAGAATTTTGGGTTTTATTTCCTAGCAGACTTTGTAGAAAATAATTATAATATCCATAAGTACGTTTAATTTAGTGCATAATAGCTGAATTTTTTTTTTAGATTTATTTATTTTTCCTTAGAAAGGTTCTCATATTATGTCCATATTTCTCCATATGCGCCGCCATGTTGGAAGCGTCATAGTTGGAATGTCATCAGGTGCATTGTTTATAATTTAGAATCGTTCTTGTCCTTGAAGGCCACTGTAGCTTCTCTGTAGCTTCTGTTATTATTCAAAAGGGGTGGGAGCGTTGCATTCTAGAACTTTCTAGAATTTTCTAGAACTTTCTTGATGATGTCATATTACACACTGCACCTTTAAGATTGGCTATTTTTAAAAGGAACAAAACCACCTTCCCTTTATTTAGTAGGAAAAGGATTATTGAGGCAGTTTTCATGTCTGTCCTTGATAACGGTGATGTGGTTTACCGGCATGCATCTCATTCATGTCTTTAAACTCCTAGATTTTGATGCTGATGGCTTATCACACACACCATTGTGTTTTATTTGGAAAGATGGGTGGTCCTCCTGCGTCGTTTTTGGTGCTGGAGAGAGCGCACCCATTGGTTGTTGACAGTGTTCACGTCATTTAACTTCCCTATTTGCATGAGCCAACCCTAAAGACTCAAAATAATGTCAAACCTATTTGAGTTTGTCGGAAAATCAAGACGGGAAGAAGACTGACTGAAATCGGGTCAGATGACCACCTTACACCAAACATTGAGTTGCTGCCATGTGATTGGCTGATAAGCTATATGTGTTAACAAGAAATTGAACCTAATAAAGTGGACGCTGAGTGTATATTGTATATATAGTGTGTGTGTGTGAATATGTATATTTCCTTCTTATTCTTGTGAAGCACTTTGTGAATTTTATGTCTGAGAAAGGTGCAATACCAAATATTATTATACAGTACATTTATTTATTTTCTAATTTTGAATATCATATTAAAGCCACTACGAGTAACATGGCACGTTGGCGTCCCCTTTGGACAAAAGCGGTAGTATTTTTACGACGCCCGCTGTCGCAAAGCTGTTTTCTAGCTCGTGCCAGGCGTGCGAGTGTGAACTGAGAAGGTCGCAATATAGTGCATGTCCGTGTGTTGAAAGTGTGAGGACTCTTTTCGGCTCCGTGAGAGTGGTTTTGACACTGCATCAACTAATGCCAGTCAGTGCTACACACACCTGATTGCAATGAGTTGATGCAGCAGCGTCACCTAACTACTCTCTCTCACGGAGCTGAAAGATTACGTGTCCTCACAGAAAGCGAATGAACGAGAGACGGCAGTTAGTATGGATCACGATGAGGTAATGTGTTTGTGTTGTTGATGTAAATAATGACTATTTCAGATAATGGTTATCTGATGATGGTGAAGCAAAGCAAACTTTGTGTTAGTACCAACCGCTCATTCATAAAACAGTAAACACTGCAGTCTAGTTTCGCTCTCGTGAAATTGTATACACGTTGCTTGGCAATGCCCTCGTCCCGCCCGTAGCCTATATCACTCTCCCTTTTAGCTTTTCTTCATTGCATTCTCTTTTTTTTCTTTGATGGTTCAGCCCCGTTATCAGTCATTATGACGACAAATAACTGTCTCAAACAAGGCTCCCGCTCCCCTTCCCTCACCTGGAGGGATAGGCTTCTCAAATCGCGTTGCAGCGCCACACTGAAATCTGCGACCAAACGGATATGTGACCATAGAGTCTGCACGAGCGAACCGAAAATCGGACTGGGTGTGCGACCAGACCAAAAGCAGTAATAAAAACTGTATAAAAACGTCTTTCTTTGCACTGATGGTCTCGTTTGCTGTTAAAGGTCATTTATGATTATCAGAGGAAACATGATGAAAAAGATATTTAAATGTTACTCGTAGCCACTTTAAATCATATATTGCTCAAACTGTACAACCCCATGCAGCTCACCTTTGTCCCAGAGTAGATAGACACAGGGGTAAATCCAGTGAGCGCATTACTCCCCTTCACATCCTTCCCTTATGTTTTGTGTGCACCGTTTCAGTCTCACTCTCCCTGCGGGAGATGGTCCCATGGCTCTATGTCCCCACAGCCTGATAGTCCCACATCTCAAGTAATCTAACTATAGGAAAGTATTTTTATGTGTGTCGGTATCACTCCTATTCTAACCTCTCCCTGTCCCTGTCCCCTCACCCTAAACCTAACCACCCAGCTGTGATGCCTGAACCTAATTGGCATTTTCAGGAACATAGGGCTGATGGACCATCGGGCTGTGGGAACATAGGGCCTCGTTTTTAGGGGGAAAGATTCTTAGAAATGTGGGACCAATGGGCTGTGCGAACATTGGGATGACCCCCCCCCCCCCCCATCTAGCCCCTTCCCTTTCAGTTAATGGAATAATAAATGAAACTTTTGATGTAAAATAAATAATGGAGTTAGTTGGCAGCGCTGCTTTTAAGTTCTTCGTTTTGGATATTGTTTGAGTGAGAACATAAATAGATCAAAGACTTACTTCAGTCTGAGCATTATTTTAAAAAACAAAGGGAAGTAAAAGAAAAAACATATTCAAAAAGTATGGTGAGATTAAAGGAGCTCCAGATAACGGCGAGTTCACACGATAGCCGGGGAGGCTTCTAGAAGAACCAGCCCGGGCCGTTGTAAACTCATCTGAAGTTGTTTGCTCTTGAGAGGAATAAAATGTATTTAAAGTCATTCTAACTGGGGAGGACATTGTAACCGAAAACTTTCCTCAACACTCGACTCAGAGAGGCATGTTCCCATCATGCGAGATAATGTATGCGTTCCAATTCCCATACTTCCCTGCTAATGGGTATGGTAGAAAAAAAGATTTAGGATGTACCAATACATGATGTCAGATGCAGTATGCTGAAAAATACCCGGATGCCCTGCTACATCTGGTCGTGTTTTTTTTGTGTGGATATCAGCAGCTTTACGGAAGTACGGACCCACAATGCACTGCACGGCGGAAGTGACATCACATCGACAGAGCCTCAAGAGTAAAAACAACAAGAGGCGTGTTCAAGGAGAGATGTTAGGATGAAATAAATAAGGAAAAGTATGTTCCAATTGAATGACTACTGCATGCTAATTACATACTTTCTTTGGTCAACTGTAGTATGTAAAATAGTACGAAGAATGGGTATATGTACAGACAACACAGTCTCACTCCTAGAACGTCAAATTCCGACTGTTTGCAAGGGCACTTTGACGTCTGTCACTGACGGGAAAATGACCCTTCACCGTGGTCTGCAGACGGAGAGGGGGTTCAGTTCACTACAATGTAATGCCATCCCGGGCGATATTTGAAGTTCAGAGCTGTTGCTCCAGCAGCCCATTAACCGCTATTCATTTATATTGGACAGTGTACAAGCGAAATGAACTGAATAGAATGGTCCGTAAACAAAGTTATTTTTTCTTAAAAAAATTGAAAAGGAAAAGAAAATAGTCACAAGAATGTGTGTATTAAAGTCATGTGAGCTGAACTTGGTGTATTTATTTAGTAAAATATATCCTAAACAGAGAAATTCAAAAGTCTGTTTTATGAAGAACACAAGTTGCTTAAAACCACAGACACAAAAATGTTAAACAGCAACAAAGTTATGAAACGTCATACAAAAAAATAGATTAATGTACTAAATTGTGCTTAAGAAAATCAATCAACATAGAACCAGCTTTAAAGTTGTCACAACTTAAAATTCAAGAACTCACACAACCCACAAAAAAACATTTAACATGAGCAAAAAAATATTGACCAAACCAGAAATACTAATACCTGCCTCCAGACATGAACACACACACACACACAGAGTCAAAGCCAGCTGTCTGTAGATGTGTTTGTGCTTGGATTAGGCCTGGGATCAGTGCTTGAGAAGAGAGATGGCGAGATGAGAGTGGGATGGAGAGAGAGAGAGACAGAGAGAGAGAGAGAGAGAGAGAGAGAGAGAGAGAGAGTCTGATTTTACATTTTCTGCATGTTGTCGGTGGCAGACAGCTGACCTTCAGCACAGACACGCTCGGCTGAGTAACATCGGCCAAATGAGAGCCGCTACATGAAATGGGGCCACATGCTTTAAAGTTGTTCAATTACATTATCCTTTACATTTTCTTTCCTCGTGTGCAATCAAGGGACAGATCCAAAGAGCTGGCAACAAGCAAACATCACAGATACATATGCTCCTGAGCACACACAGGAAGGGAGGGTGTAGACTGGAGGGGGGGCTGAAGGGAGTCACTCCAAACCTGGATAGGGCTATTTCTTTCACAATGAATGAATGGTCACTCACAACTATAGCATAATTTCTCTTATGAATTCTTCATTACATTTAGTCAGTTGCAGCTAACACTGATATCTTAAAGATACATGGGAGCGTATCAATGTTCCCAAGGCTCAATAGTCCCAGACTCAATGGGGTAATGCGTGTGTGTGTGTGTGTGTGTGTGTGTGTGTGTGTGTCTGTGTCTGTGTCTGTGTGTCTGTGTGTGTGTGTGTGTGTGTTGGTCCTATTCTAACCTCTCCCTGTCCCCTAACCACCTAGCTGTGATGCCTGAACCTAATCACCAATTTCACGAACATCTTATTTGGTGCAATATAAAACTGGGAGCATTGCACCTTGGGAACATTGGTATGACCCCATCTGGAACCAGGCTATATCGTTTTGTGGATTGGGGGGTAAAACTGGGCTGGCCCGGTTTCATTTCTTTAAACCAATCACAATCGTCTTGGGCGGAGTTAAAGGCCTACTTCACCGGTTTGAATATGAAGGTGTATTGAAAAACGTACTTTGTAAATATTACTGTGATGTCACAGTAAAAGACATCACAGTAATATTTACAACGTACGTTTTTTTTTAACCCTATATTTCTCTTTCTGTGATGTCACGAGAAAGAGAAATATAAGGTTAAAAAAAACACTCTTTCTGCCTTTTCTCAGGCTAGGATGAACCGATTTAAAAAATTTTTGCACATTTATACTACATAGGATCTCAGAATTCAATACACCTTCATATTCAAACCGGTGAAGTAGGCCTTTAAGCCCAGGAAGCCGCAACTTGTCGCCGAAAATGGACCTATTAAAAAAAGGTGCAGAACAACAACGTTAATGATGCACTTTCTGTTATCTCCTGTCTCTGAGCGGAGCATAGATGGTAGGCAACAGCGGGGAAGAGAATGAGTTTGGTGACATTATGGCTGCGTTGCAATACCCATACTTTCTTCTATTTAGTACGGTAGAAAAAAGATTTAGGATTTAGTATGCTTAAAAATACCCGGATGTCTATTACATCCGGCCGAGATTTTTAGTGTTGAAAACAGCATGCTATTTGGGCGATTCCTACCCACAATCCAGTGCACACCGGAAGTGACGTCACATCGACGGAGCCTCTGTATGAAAACAACCAGGGATGCGACGGATATAAAAGCAAGAGGCAAGATCAAGGCATATTATAATGAAATAAATAAGTAAAAATATGTCCCAATTGTATGCCTACTGCATCCTAACAAGATTATTTTTATGGTCAGGTGAAGTATGTAGAATAGGAAAAAAGGAAAGAGATTGAGAACGCAGGGTAACTGAATATGATACGTGTTGTCTACATCCGGTTAGCTACACTACTTTGGAGGAAACGCATATGGCCATATACTTCAACACAAATCCTTGTCAGATCATTGATTTGAACAGCTCCTGAAACTCCTCCCACATATACCTTTATGATGTAATAGATAGAATCATTGTAGTCTTTAGCAGCTTGTTCCTGTGTTCATAACAATTGGTGTTTGTTTGCAGTGGATCCCATTTCTCCCAAACATCACAAATAATACATCCTACCCCATTCCCTTACAGCTGATATACAACTCTTCACATATTAACATTCAGCCCTTTGTTCTTATGCACCTGCATGCATCTGTGTGCATACATCTAAGGGAGGGAGTGTGCTGTGTGTGTGTGTGTGTGTGTGTGTGTGTGTGTGTGTGTGTGTGTGTGTGTGTGTGTGTGTGTGTGTGTGTGTGTGTGTGTGTGTGTGTGTGTGTGTGTGTGTGTGTGTGTGTGTGTGATTGGTTGGGGGTGGGTCGAGGGACTTTCAGGGGATTTGCAGTAATTATATGACAAAACGCCGGCCAGTCTCTGCGGGTGCTGAGCAGAGGCTCACGGGTCAGGGGACCGAGCACTCTGGGCTGGGTAATTTGTAAATGTCATTCAGGTGGAGAGTCCTCTGTCAGCCAACAGGGAGGGGAGGGGTGGGGTGCACGCGTCTTTTCTCATGTAGATTATTCAACAGATGCTGAGTCCCTCTTCTGCTTTTGTCAGCGGTGATGGCTTTAGATGTCCCAATGTGTGCAAAAAACATATTGTTAGACGTATTGCTCATATTGTCAGTCATGTTGCTGTTACCAAAACGCAAATGAAGATGGAAGAGCATTTTAACCCTTGTGTTATTTTTTTTGGAAGGTCTATATCATATGTGAGGTAGGTTTTGCAATTGTAGTTGTTTTATTATACTTTTATTACATCTATTTGTCCACAATACATACAGAATTATTCACAGCCCTTACTCCATACTTTGTTGTGGCACATTTTGGCAGCAATTACAGCCTCTAGTTTTTGGGCATATGAAGTCACAAACTTGGCTCACCTATCTTTGGCCAGATTCTCTCATTCCTCTTTACTGAACCTCTTAAGCTCCATCAGGTTGGATGGGTAGTATCGGTGCCCAGCCATTTACAGAGATGTTCAATGGGATTCAAGTGTGGGCTCTGGCTGGGCCACTCTAGGACATTCACAGAGTTGTCCTGAAGCCACTCCTTCCATATCTTGGCTGTGTGCTTCGGGTCGTTGTCCTGTTGAAACATGAACCGTCGCCCAAGTCTGAGGTCAAGAGCGCTCTGGAGCAGGTTTTCTTCCAGGATGTCTCTGTGCATTGCTGCATTCATGCTTCCCTCGACCCTGACTAGTCTCCCAGTTCCTGCCCCTATAAAACATCCCCACAGCATGATGCTGCAAGTGACGAGCGGTGCCTGGTTTCCTCCAAACATAACGCATTCACGCCACACCACCACACATTCTAGTGAGGCAGAAGTGATAATTGAGTCAGATGACTTTTGTTTGATTCTGTGATTTCATTATGAATGAAAATGTTGCATGGTCAAGCCTTTAAACATTTCCTGCAGTTTAGTAAGATGTGCAGTGTCTTTTCTTCAGTGCATTTTTTCCCACGGTGTCCAGTTGTTGTGACTCGTGACACACATTGGGAAACATGTCAAATCTACTTTTGGTAGATTGACTCGCCCACAAAGCGGTCTTCTTTTTGAACTCCTACATCGTTTTCCTTTTGTTCAAAAAATGTTCCCCTCCCTTTCCCTTCCCTTGCATAGACACTTTTAATGTGTTTTAACTTTTCAAACACATCCCCGAGATATGTGACGTAAGCGAGTCACACGCTGTCTTTAAACAGGTCAGCGAGAGGAGAGTTGTTCTCTGAAAGGAAGGCTGCGGTTTCTGTTGTAAGCTCGTAGAAGCGTGAAAGTACCTTTCCTCTCAAAAGCCAGCGGACTTGGGCATGGTACAGCACCTGTATATGCTCACTGCTGAGGTCTTTACACAGCTGGTGAAAGCACCTCTTTGTTCTTTGTGCTCCGTTTGATGTAGTTCACCACTTTAACAACATCCTTCAAAGTCTCATGTAGCACTTGCACTATATCATCCATATGTTATCATTTAAATGTCTTTTATTTTATTTATTTAGTTATAAGATTATTTATTTGAAATTTGTCTAACTGTAACTCCCCCTAGGCCTTCATAATTTATTTTTCTTTTTCCCTTGACTAGTTCAATGTATCTGAGTGTATGTGCTCTACGAGAAATTGTATTGTATTATAATTGTTCTGTCCTTCAATGTTCAATACGTTTTTTTTTAAACTGGCACTTTTTCCACGACAATCAATATTTGTTGTCACATTTATGTTTAACCATGTTTACAAATGCTCCAGTGCATGTGTTAAGGCTGTTACATACTCCGCGAGAAGAAAGAACAAAGTTCTCGGTGACAGAGCTGCGAGAAGTTCTTTCTGGTCTGGCATTACATACTTCACGAGAACTCAACTGCCGAACTACTCACCGCGGCGCATTGTTACCATGGTAATTGACTCAGTAGCGCCAGCTGATTTCACTTCGCTTTCCTCATTGACTTCAGACTGACCAATCACAGAATAGTTCTCGGACAAGCTGCGAGAAGAAAGTTCGGCCCGGGTGATGTGTCGAGAACAAGCTGCAAGAACAGCTAAACAAGAGCTGAGAGAAGAAAATTACGTCATTTTCTTCTCTCAGCTCTGTCACCGAGAACTTTCTTCTTTCTTCTCGCGGAGTATGTAACAGCCTTTACTCTTCCGGATGTGCACTGTATGCTGTGAGCATGCCCTTCAAAATAGAAGTGCAAAAATATAAACTTTTGTTTCTGCTCCCATTTTTCATGTCATTTAAAAAAAATTCTACATACACAAAAGAACCATTTCTCTCAAACATTGCTCATAAATATGTCTAAATCTGTGTTAGTGAGCACTTCTCCTATGCCGAGATAATCCATCCCACCTGACAGGTGTGGCATATCAAGATGCTGATTAGACAGCATGAATATTGCACAGGTGGGCCTTAGAGTGGCCACAATAGGACACTCGGAAATGTGCAGTCTTGCTTTATTGGGGGGGTCAGAAAACCAGTCAGTTTTTTGTTGTTGTTTTTTAAACCTTTATTTATACAGGTAAATCCCATTGAGACCGGAGACACTTTTTCAAGGGAGACCTGTTACCATTTACACATTCTGGTGGCATAACAGTATCTGGTGTGACCACCATTTGCCTCACGCAGTGCAACACATCTCCTTCTCATAGAGTTGATCAGGTTGTTGATTGTTGCAGGTGTGGCATATCAAGATGCTGATTAGACAGCATGATTATTGCCCAGGTGTGCCTTAGAGTGGCCTTCTATTGTGGCCAGCCTAAGGCACACCTAACAATCATGCACCTTTTTGGTCATATCACCAACCCCTAACACACACACATACACACAGTATCATGAAAGTTTTTTCACAAGCTTCGTACTGTGTCTGTTAAAAAAAATAAAATAAATAAAATGTGATTTCCCTTCTATTGTTCCATTGCTTATTATTCATATCATAAAGTGTAGCGGCAGTAATCAATGCTTGGAGTGACACATGTGTAGGTTTGGGATGTGTGGGCTTTCATTAGGGATGTGAATTGACAACATTTTTAATGATTCCATTATCGATATTGTTTATCGATCCGATTCCTTATCGATTCTCATTGGGTGAGGGATTAAGTACAAATTTGTTTGTACAGGAGAAGTTAAGATATCCATAATCTTTACAAGTAATGGGGAAACTCTCTGCAGTAACATGTTGTTTTCCCAGGGAACCAGTTGTAGCAGCCTTCCAATGGAAGCATTTCACTTTAAAAAGGTGAAAAAAAATCTCCCGGGGGGCTTACCCCCGGACTCCTCTAGGAGGGTCTGCTTCTCCACTGGCTACTATTTTCCTCCATCAGGACATTGGAGGCTCTAGCGAAAAAACACTGGGTGTGTGAATGACATTTAACTAGTCAATAATTTGGGCAAGTCTGTCTGCCTATCTTTCTCACTCCACTGCACACTCAGTCACTACTATCCATGCTTAAAGGAAGCAGGATTAAAACACTGGATTAAGATGCTAAAATGTATTAAAAAATCGCACAAAATGTTTAGAATGTTTCAAAAATATGTTTAAAATTTGTAAAATAATTGAAATATATTTAAAAACACACAGGGATTTAGAAAAAAAAATGTTGGGGGGGGGGTCAACAAGTTAAATGTGTGTTGCCTTGTTTCTGATTTACGTGCTTGGGGAAAAAGGTGTCATGTTGGTATACTGGATAGCATTTGTCGGTTGGGATTTTGAGTTGTATGACTGTGCCTCTTTTTTTCGGAAAATGCTACTTAGTAGACCTTTAAAATATTGTCTGAAGTTGAAATGAAGCACAGATGTTCAGTGGCAATACAAGTTTTCTGCCAGGTCTTGGCAACTGTTGGGGCTTTTGAAAGCAGTATAGGGCCTCCCCTAAAGACCTGACTGTGTGGAAAGTGAATGACAATGAGAAATAGCCGGGGCTGGGCACTCCGGTGGCGTAGTGGATAGAGCACGTATCATATTGACTCCGGCCTTCGTTGCAGTGGTCGCAGGTTCAAATACGACCCGTGGACCTTTACTGCAGGTCGTCCCCCCTCTCTCTCTCTGTCTCCCCATTTCAACGCTGTACCATCTAATAAAGCTTGAAAATGACAAAAAAGTAAATAAAAAAATAGCCGGGGCTCGACTAAAGCAAGAGCAGCCAAACGGTGTGTACTGTAAAGCCTCGTTTCCACTGAGCAGTTCGGTTGGGTGAAGCTCGGGCACGCTTTAGTTTGCATTTCCACTGTTAAGCGTTCGAAAGGGTCCTAAAAGAGGTAGGCCAAGCCTCACCCATTTTTGGGACCCTTTCGTTGGGGCACTGGCTGTGAGAAAAGCATGCCAGAAATAAGGTAACCTTAATGACCCGAACCGAGCTGTTCCGACCCGAACCGCTCAGTGGAAACAAGTACTTACTGGAACTTATATTACAAGGTGGTTTATCCAGTTTATTTAGGCTCAAATGGCAGTGGTCCAGTTTTACGTCACCATTTAAATGATCATCATTATCGGGGACAGGGCAGCCTCTGTGTTGCTTAGCTTTTTAATCTTTTTTTGCTAACATGGCCGACATGTTTTCGAAACATAATGTATGAACGTTTTGTATTCAGTCTGCACTTTGCACAATCAACTCCGTACAGATTTTTTTTGTCGGTGCAAACAACAGAAGAGGAAAAATCCTGCCTGTGTCTGCAAGCACCCTGGACAGCATTAAAGGGAGCCAATTCCTTACCGAGTGTGTAAAAAGGACAAATAAACAGCGTGACATAAATTTCCCTTGCAGCGGTTGCAGCATTCAGTGTTGACTTTTATAGCTTGAAAGTGAGAGGAGCGCTGCTATCAGACTATTGGGCTTTATTACAGTGGGTATAATAGGGCTGGCTGGAGAGTTTTATACCTTTCTGTCTCGCTGAGCGCCATCGCATCTCTTCCATTCTCCAGCGCTGTGATTGTTGCAGCGGCAGGTTGTCTGTGATAGGCTATTGTGCCCACTCACCAAAAGCCCTTTACCTCGGCCTCTTCTCTCTTCTCCAGCCCTCCCCATCACCCCCCCACACTCTCTCCCTTTCTCCCTGTGTGAATAAAGAGCTCTATCTATCAAAGCCAGGCCAAGACTCAATCTCTCACCGACTCTCCGGCCTTTTCCATCAACTATCTTTGAAAACAGCAGCTTATAGAGCTGAGGCATATGCCAGGGCCGGCCGTGATTACATTTTTAGATCTACCCCAGGAAACGTCATATTTACACACACACACACACACACACACACACACACACACACACACACACACACACACACACACACACACACACACACACACACACACACACACACACACACACACACACACACACACACACACTTGAACCCCTCACTGCCTCAATCCAAACTCTACTTCCACACCCCAACAAAGTTCTCCTTAACCCCAGCTTGCCCCTTCAATTTACCTACTTACCTTAGCTTTAAGGTTTAGGAAAATCATCATCCAGAATTATTGAAGTTACTGTATGACATTTACACTGAAGGATCAATTCAAACCTAACACGTTGGGTTTTATTGGCTGCACAATTCCATCAGAGGGAAATGTTTTCACAATCATGTTTATCAGGGGTTTGTTTTGTACAGGATGAAGGTGTGGGTGTGTCTGTAGTCTAACCATCTCCACTGTCTTAAGAGTGTTGAGCCTCACAGGTTTCTCGTGACATCACAGAAAGAGAAATATAGGGTTAAAAAAAAATCTTTCTGCCTTTTCTCAGGCTAGGATGAACCGATTTTAATTTTTTTTGCACATTTATACTACATAGGATCTCAGAATTCAATACACCTTCATATTCAAACTGGTGAAGTAGGCCTTTAATGTATCAACATTTCAGTCTGGATTTAGCGTCAGTCATTACTTTGGTGAGAACTGTGTGACCATAACCAATCTAAGGAAATTAAATCCAAATTGTAATAAACTTTAGAAGTGTTCCTTTGGTGGTGGATATTCCAAGATTATGAGAACAAATTTGCAATAATTAATTTACTTGAAAAATGTCACACAGTGCACATGGGCCTTTGGAAGAGACAGGCCTTGTTGTAAGCTATAGCAGAAATACTTGAAGCTAAGGCCCAAATAAATGATCTGCCGTATTTGTATTTTGATATTGCATTTATTTATGGCACTGTTTATTTCCAAAACAGGTTTAAATGCTACTTAAAAGCACTTTTTTAACCATTTATTTTTAAATCTTTATTCATTCCTTAAGATACATTTTTGTTTGCCTATGAAACACTCATTTATGTTTTCCAATTCTGATCAACCAATATCATAAAGTGCTTAAAACAATCAGTAATCCAGCCTTGGACTATTTATTGGTGGAATATTTGGGATATCCACAAAAGTTTATTAATAAAAAGTGCTGCGGCTTTGAACAAAGTTTGGCATCACAGCATGGGTATGTAATGACTGGCCTATAGCCAGTGGGTCAGTGGGGTTGAAGAGGTTAAAAATACAGCCATGCTAAATACAATAAGTAGCTTCAAATCGGTTAGGCAAGCTGTGAAATTGAAAAGGGGACACTAAGTTACAAAAAGCCTTAAAGGCCTCCGAAGATTATGACCACTTGAATGAACTTTCCTTTAATTAGTTTAGTGCAAGTCCAAAGTAGATGCATGTGAACCACACAATAACCAAGGACATTTTACACTGATATTGATGGAAAGAGAGGATACCGCTGACTACCTCACTGTGTTTGTATAGCTTATCTTTGAGATTGGCTTGAAAAGAGAGGGAGGAAAAAGATATAGAAGTATATAGAGTTTTAAGCTTGGTAAGGCTCACTGCTTTGCCCCAGTCCCCTTCTCCACACTGCAGGCCTGACTGCAGCCCAATATGGTAAGAACTTAATGCCACCAGGGACCCAGCCCATTTAAATGCTCCTGCTTCCTTTATCACAGGCACAAGTGGTGCAGAAAAATTGCACAGGATTAATTCTGGAGGCCTCGCAAAATACACACAGCTGGGATCAGTGCTTACAGCTTTCTCAGAGGTGGCACTCTTTAAAAAGTGGGGCTTTTTTCGCTGGCTTTTATAAACGGTGGGATGGGCCTTTTCCATTGAAGCTTTGCCTTTTGTAGAGCTGAAGGGGGGTTGCCCGACTTGCTAATGCAACTTAAAATGGTTTTAGAAGACATAATAGCATACATGTACAAAGTGATAAGGGAATTAAGGCTTTTTCGGCACTCCCCTAAACCACAGTTTCCACGAGGTTCCCAAATGTAAAAGGTTTTATCGCCTTGTTGGCTGTGAACTGTGCTATGCTCGTATATATCAAGTCTAAATACAGAGCAGAGCAGGATTTGTGAGGGTAAGATATGATGGAGAGTAGTTGTAAGGAGGTGTTCTTGCTACTGCACTTACTTCACTGTGTCTATTAACAACAGGGGTGAAGTTGCTCAGACCTTCCCTGGACATGAACATCATGGACTGTCTGTTCCACAATGTTCATGTCCAGGGAAGAATGACAATTTATCTTAGAAGTGATTTAGGATTGGATGGAAACCGATAAGCCGTAGTATAGTTTAAATGCCCTAGCGCTGTATGTAGCCTTAAGTAACCTCATGTTGGACAATATAGCAATGGATCTATTCATAACAGCGGGTCCGAGATTTCTTCCACAGCTTTAGTTTGCCAGCAGACAGCTGTCTATTTTTGTTTTCTTTTGTCTCTTGAATAATCTGCATTAGCTCTGAGTCGAGAGGCTGATTGGCGGAGAGAGACAAAAATAAAGGGCTGTCTGGCAGCAAACTTCAGCTGTGGAAAAAAATCTCAGTTTAGTGTACAATTGAACCGATATTTAGGTTTAGGTTAGCATTTATATACGTGGAGAAAAAAATAATTTCTGGCTCCCTCTGCAACAATACAAGGTTGACTTCTGCTACAGCAAAGTCTCCCAGTGTTTTTTCCCCTACTATTGTCTTTTTTTTTTCAAAGTGCATTGAAACTGCA